>NC_056732.1:1057266902-1057384402 GCF_019279795.1 Protopterus annectens
AAACTCTTATTTCTTCACAATATCCACTCAGGAGGTTGTTTATTTTTCTTACATAATGATAATTGTGTTATTTTTATTGGTCTGTTAAATTGTGGTTTATATTTAGGCTCTTAGCTGTTTAATTAAGTTTTTATTAGAAGAGTAGTCCCTTTTCACATTTTATGTGCACTTTTGCAGTGTTTTTCCTTTTAGAAATGTATGTTTTACTCAAAACAGTTAATTTGAGAGAGAGAGAGAGAGAGAGAGAGAGAGAGATAGAATAGAAAAACTGAGATTAACAGGTTGTTGTTGCTAACAAAACAGGAGAAGGTACTGATTCATAATGCTTCCTCTAAATGTCACACCCACCTCCTTATGAAACAAACACAGCGCCATTGTTTCTTCAGGTTATTCTCTTTAACTGTGTAGGTTTTCAACAGCAACAGCCATGACCAGTCTACAAAGCCAAACATACACATACCCCATACCTTGGCACTGCATAGTGCAGTGAGATTTATATTGTGTTGACATTAAAATCATTTCCATTCCTTAAATGGTTGTCTTATATGCTATTCTGCAATTAGAATAGGGACATGATGCTATATGTTTTATTGTAAAAACATACGCTTTAGCAACCCACTCAAGTTTTCAGAGACTATTACAATATTACCAGGTTATCATTTTTTTAATGTAACATAGTCAATTTATTCTTCAAGGGCAACAGACACTTTATTTGTAGATGAAACAATGAAATATAATGTTGTTTGCTAGCAGCAACCTCTTCATTAGTTACACATCTTTATAATGTGGAATTATTTAGATGCCTTTTACTTCTGCATAGATTCTGCATATTTACTGATTGACAGAAGTTTGAGTAGACTTTTATGATGGAAATGTTCTAAATTACGTAGTTTTGTCATCATTGGTTCATACATTTTGTTTCACTGTTTACTGGAAAAATGTTCAAAACAATACATTTTTAAAACACGCTCATGGGAGATACCAGAACCGCTGCTCAGCATGCAACCTCTTTGACAGACTTGCATTTGGGCATGAATGGCAAAACATAACTCCGCTGGAGTTTGTATTATATGTTATTGCGTCAGTAAAATCCTTTTCTTTGTAAGGATCACTTAATGAAAGCCTTTTAAGAAGTTGGCTTTTTGCTAAATGGAAATGTTTTACTTACCTTTTTTTTAATAAGACCCGGTATAGAACAGGAAGGTAAGAAGAGTTCCTGGTTGCACGTGAGAGGTTGAGCCAGGGATTCATATAGTAGCAATCAGACTTAAGCTAAAATAGCTTCTTCTTCTTCTTCTCTTTCAGCTGTTCCCATTCGGGGTCATCACAGCAGATCATCTCTTTCCATTTCTTCCTGTCTTCTGCATCTTGCTCTGTCACACCAGCCATCTGCATGTCCTCTTTCACCACATCCATAAACCTTGTCTTAGGCCTTTCTCTTTTCCTCTTACCTGGCAGCTCCATCCTTAGCATCCTTTACCCAATATACCCAGCAGCCCTCCTCAGCACATTTCCAAACCAATGCAATCTCGCCTCTCTGGCTTTGTCTCCAAACCATCCAACCTGAGCTGATCCTCTAATATACTGATTCCTAATCCTGTCCATCCTCATCACACCCAGTGCAAATCTTAACATCTTTAACTCTGCCATGTCCAGTTCTGACTCCTGCTTTTTGACAATGCCACTGTCTCCAATCCATACAACATAGCTGGTCTCATTACCCTCTTGTAGACCTTCCCTTTCACTCTTACTGGTACCCTTCTGTCACAAATCACTCCTGACACTCTTCTCCATGCATTCCACCTTGCCTGTACTCTCTTCCACACTCACAATACTCTGAACTGTTGATCCCAAGTATTTAAACTCACCCACCTTCACCACCTCTACTCCCACCATTCCTCTGTCCTCCCTCTCCTTCACATACATATTCTGTTTTAGTCCTACTGACCTTCATTCCTTTCCTCTCTAGAGCATGTCTCCACCTCTCCAGGGTCTCCTCAATCTGGTTATCTGAAAGCATCATAGTCCATGGGGCCTCCTGTCTGATTTCATCTGTCAACCTGTCCATCACCATTGCAAATAAGAAAGGGCTTAGAGCTGATCCTTGATGTAAGCCCACCTCCACTTTAAATGCATCCATCAGTCCCACTGCAGACCTCACCACTGTCACACTACCCTCGTGCATATCCTGTACCACTCTTAAATACTTCTCTGCCACTCCTGACTTCCTCATACAATGCCACAACACCTTTCTAGGCACCCTGTCATATGCTTTCTCTAAGTCCACAAAGACACAATGCAACTCCTTCTGACCTTCTCTATATGTCTCCATCAACATTCTCACAGCAAACATTGTAGTGCTCTTTCCTGGCATGAAACCATACTGCTAATCACTAACCATCACCTCCCTTCTGAACCTAGCTCCCACTACTCTTTCCCATAACTTCATGCTGTGACTGATCAGTTTATCCCTCTGTAGTTACTACAGCTCTGCACATCACCCTTATTCTTAAAAATCGGTACCAAAACACTTTTTCTCCACTCATCAGGCATCCTCTCACTTTACAAGATTTCCTTAAACAATCTGGTTAAAAACTCCACTGCCATTTCTCCTAAGCACCTCCATGTTCCCACTGGTATGTCATCTGGACCAACAGCCTTTCCATTCTTCATCTTCTTCATAGCTGTCCTTACTTCCTCCTTGCTAATCTGTTGCACTGCCTGATTCACTATCCCTACATCATCCAGCCTTCTCTCCCTCTCATTCTCTTCATTCATCATCCCCTCAAAGTACTCTGTACATCTGCTCAACACACTCTCCTCACTTGTGAGTATGTTTCCCTCATTATCCTTTATCACCCTTACCTGCTGCACATCTTTCATAGCTCGGTCCCTCTGTCTAGCCAATCGGTACAGGTCCTTTTCTCCCTCCTTAGTGTCCAACCTTTCATGCAACTCTCCATTTGCCACCTCTCTCTTTGCCATGCGCCTCATCTCCTTAGACTCCTGTCTACTTTCTTCATCTCTCTGACAATCCCACTTCTTCTTTGCCAGCCTCTTCCTCTGTATACTATCCTGTACTTCCTCATTCCATGAACATGTCTTCTTATCCTCCTTCCTCTGTCCAAATGTCATACCAAGCACCTTTCTAGCTGTCTCCCTTACCAACTCTACTGTAGTTACCCAGCTATTCAGTAACTCTTCACTGCCCCCCCCTGCCCCAGTGCCTGTCTTAACTCTTCCCTGAACTCCACCTCACAATCACCCTTTTTCAACTTTCACCATTTCATCCATGGCACTTCTCTCACACTCCTCCTCCTCTTCTTGATCACCAACATCATCCTACAGACCACCATTCTATGCTGCCTAGCTACACTTTCCCCTGTCACCACTTTACAATCTCTAATATCCTTCAGACTGGCCCTCCTGTACAGGATATAATCCACCTGTTTGCATCTTTTTCCACTGTTGTACACCACCCTATGCTCCTCCCTCTTTTTAAAATATGTATTCACCACAGCCATGTCCATCCTTTTTGCAAAATCCACTACCATCTGACCTTCTACATTCCTTTCCTTAACACCTAACCTACCAATCACTTCCTCATCCCCTCTGCTCCCTTCACCAACATGCCCATTGAACTCCACTCCAATCACCAGTCTCTCACCCTTGGGTATACTCACCACCACATCACCCAACTCACTCCAAAATCTTTCTTTCTCATCCATCGCACACACAACCTGCGGAGCATATGCACTAACAATAGTCATCATTACACCATCAATTTCCAGCTTCATAAACATCACTCAATCCAATACTCATTTCACCTCCAAAACACTCTTGGCATACTGTTCCTTCAGGATAACCCCTACCCCATTTCTCCTCCCATCCACACTATGATATGACAATTTGAATCTTCCTCCTATACATCTGGCCTTACTCCCCTTCCATCTGATATCTTGCATGAGCAATATATCAACCTTCCTTCTCTCCATCATATCTGCTAGCTCTCTTCCTATACCAGTCATACTGCCAACATTCAAAGTTCCTCTCCCACTACCACACACCTTACCTTCCTCATCTCTTCTTGCCATCAGGCATGCTTTCCCCCTCTTCTTCTCCTTCTCCTTCAGTCAACAGAAGCCCAATTTCTGCCTTAACAGCTTATTAGACTAGGAGGTATTAAAAAACAAAAAAAAAAGCTTTGGATTCTTTGGAACTTAAAAAAAAAATTGCTGTTCTATTAACTTATCAGAGATAATTAGTGATATTTGACATGAGAAATACAAGTTACATGACTACCATGTGAATTTAGTGTTGCAAGGTATGTTCCACATGTAGGACTCAGGGATTAGTGTAAGGTTGTAGGCCTATAAATAGGCTGCAGCTTAAGTGTCCCAGTTTAGGTCCTTTGACAAAATGGTCACTTTGGCCAAGACCCAAATGAGCTCCTGAAGTAAATAGTAATTTCTTGATAAGTGAACTTGTAATAAGTCAACTGCTGATGGTACTGCTTACATTGGTACTGAGTGGCACCTCATGCATACTTGCTGAAACTGTTGGCACTAAAGAGTACTGTTGACTGCTGTGTGACAGCTGCCTTATCTTCAACTTTTCCTGTTATACAGTGCCACAAAATATTTGGTGCGCTTTGCTCTCAAATAGTTGTGCACACTACAGCTGTGCAGTTTCCTCTATAGATACTAAGAATAAGTACTATGTTCACCTCGCATGCCTTCTGATGCCATAAAGGCCTCATTTTACCATCCCATTTTGTTTATATGCCATTATGTACTTACGTGCACATATGTTCTATTGTGCATTTGGGCTCACTGTACTGGAGTGCAACATTTATTTATTTATTTATGTATTTATTTGCATTTGTTTACTGGAATGGTCCACTGGGCCAAAAGTGCCCAGTTTCATTGGAGGCCTCGGGAGAAAAGCTCCACATCTAAGACAGTCCACATACTATACAGAATGTATAAATGAAGACATTTAGTACATATAATTAGTAGCTTATATTATGTGTGTGAAACACTTCATGCAGTAGTTGCAGTGCAGTTATAGAAATCCGTTAAAGCCTGAAGTCAATTAAATATTACAGGAAATGTAGGTAGTGATATAAAAGTGAGCTAGGCTAAATGAGTACCTGTGATTGTGTAGAGGAAGATAAACACTACTATTTAACTGATGAAACAGTCTTTAAGGGTTAGTATGAGAGGGGATCTAAAGCAGAAGGTGTTGGTAGAGTAGTTAAATCATACATAAGGCTATGAAAGGTGAAAAGCAGAGAAGTAAAGAGGGAGGATGGTGAAAGAATACTCTGTTCTATATAATATAGATTGTCTTTTCAAACTACTGCTCGCATGATTATTAGCTTGAATAAAAGCTGCAAGAATAATATGAAATATAAAGGGTTAATTTAGAAATAGTGTAAAATGCTAAAAAATAGAAAGTAGTAAATGTGCTGGCATAGCATAGCTAAGATTTTGGCATCCATGTAAAGGAGTATGTTATTGAACAACAAAGTCTGTAAAAATAACTACGTAGATGGCAGCTGCAAGGACATCCATGAAGTAAAGAAATGTATCATCAAGTTTCAGATAGTGCTGGAACACCACGTTTCAGATAATGCAAGACTGAGTTTCCATGGTTCATCAAACTACAAAGAACCAAGGACAAGGAAACAAAGAAAGAACTGTTTTACATCAGACTCTGGAAAAATACCAGACCTTCTGCTATAAATGTAACTATGCTTAAACAGACTTTGGGAATTTGCTATAGAGAGCTGACAGCATATGTGTTGCGTGTTTGTAGAACCAAAAGTAAATGTAACAGAAATGTCTTACTAACAAAAGCAGTTTACTGAAGCAGTTTGCCTCCGTGTATTTATTGTACTTAGTACAATCCAGTATTTAAAAGTAGCTGTTCACACTAAGAGTTAATATACTGTGGTGTGTATGCATGTAAATGCAACTAACAGCAAGATAAACAGAAAGACGTGCATAGAATGCACAGAATTCTTCAGATGGGAGTAGCTGAACATAGTACAATGAATCACACATGCATCTTGCATACTCCACAGCTTGGCAAAGAATCGTCATCAAAGCTTCATTGTAATTTTTTTTTAACGTCGATGTGAGTTTTTATATTTTCCTTATTACAATTATTTTTATTTGCAACTGTATATTCATATGACAGTATCTTAATAACATAATTTGTTTTCTGTATTTTAATTAGTTTGTCTTATTTATATATTTTGTATTCAATTTAGTTTATTATATGCTTTACTTTGCTCCTTACTTTTTAGGTAGTACCTTTTTAAATTTCATCTACTTTGTAAAGTGTTTCATGATAAAGTACTATACAAAGAACTGAATTGAGAGTTAAGAGGAGTGATTTTAACCAAGCAGTAATGAAATCACTTTTCAGATGGAATTCATCACATTAATAATAAGATTTAAAAATGACTGTGTTATGAAGTTTTGGCATACTTCAAATACTTGTTTATGAGGTACATTTACCACATGCAGTTTAGGTACATCACTCTGATGGTTTTACTACTCTGTCTCAGTTTTTATGTTACTGTCTCAGAAAGTAAAACAAGCAGATGTAAACACCCTAAAGCAAAGGTAATTTTGTAGAACAGAATTAGATTTCAAGATGAAACTGACATAAAATCCCATATCTGAAGTATTATGACTTTTATATATAGACTCATAGAAGGATAGTACATTTGCAGCCTAGGTGACCATTGAGAAACCTAGCCAAATAATCCAGCATGATTATGACATATTAGCTCATCACTAAAGGAGAGCTGCCCACATACACCAGGGATAAATTTCTGATTTCTCATCCAATTGTTGAGTCTGATATATAGCATGTATAGTAGCTTTATGTATGTATGTATATATATATATATATATATATATATATATATATATATATGTATATATATATATATATATATATATATATATATATATGTGTGTGTGTGTGTGTGTGTGTATCTACATGGATGTATACACTCATACACATAGATATTTAGAATACATACATACACACACACACACACACACACACACACACACACACACACATATAAATTAGCATATGTGTGTGGGGGTTGTCCTTGTTCTCCTTCAACTTCTACAACAAACACAAAGCCATTTAGTCCATTCATTCTGGCACTGGAAGATGCAATGAGTGAGAAACAAGTAGCATCTGTCATCTTATGTGGGAAGCTTAGCGATTTCTCATGCTAAAAACAGCCCTCTTCCTATTGGCTGGCGGTATGGTGAATTGGCTTGCTGTGCTGAGCTGTAGAGGAGGACTGCTTCCTCGTGCCCATAATGATTGGCTGCAGTGTATGCACTGTTCATGCAGTTGTTGACCAAAGTGTCCCTCTGAGTTTTTCTGTACTGTGGAATGTAGTACGGGGCATCTCCCCAGGAGGTATATTGCAGTGGGGCTTATACTGACACCCTTTCTCTAGGAGGAGTGACTCAAATTCCTCCAATCACTAAATTTCTTCTTTGATCAATTATTTTAGCACCAATGCCTGAAATGGAACCTGCATGTCTGGAGTGTAGTTATGGCTTTATCCCTATGTGCCATGGAATTAGTCCTGGAAATCTCAGACCTGGAAAATGTGCAAAAAGTTTTTAGCATTGTTTCCACACAACTGGCAGTTGCCAATAACTTTGGAATGAACTCTCTGACCATACATTTTATAGTCCCAAATCAGGAACAAGAGTACATTATTTTATTTTTGTACCACTGAATGAAGTAACTTTTGGAACATATCTGCAGTTCAGTTGCTTAGTTTATGAAAAGGTATTCCACAAACTATATTAAAATGTGGGAAAAATTTTAAGGAATTGTGGAATTTTATGAGGACAAAGGAACAGAAAGTGAACAGTCACTATAGCACAATCCAGTACTTCATTTTGTGGAGTAATCCTGAACTCGTAAAAGAGTACATTAGCATCCCTGACAGCATCATCTGAAAAAATGTTTCAGCAAGACATACAAATATTCATTAATTTCTGATACTCACTTTATATTATTCATGAGCATGTGAAAGCCAGAGCTTACCAGTCAATGAGCATAAGCAGAGAACCTTCACTGCAGTAGCAAACTGTAATAGGTGCAATTCAGGCACCAGTCCAGGGAGGCCGATGGCCACTCAACAAAATTATTTAATGTTAAGTTCTTTTATTTTCAGCACTGTTTACTAATTTTAGTTCACTTATATCCCGAACATAGCAATCATTAACAAATCATGACAGGAAAACAGTTATAAAGAAAGAAAACATATACTATATATTGTGCTTAACTGAAAAAATGTTAATATGCTTTGTTTCTTTTCTATTAATGTATGTGTGTTTATGCCTTAAGTGATAATATAATAAAGGTGTTTAAAAAGTGTTAAATGATAGACAATATTAGTATTTTCTCAGTATACTTGAAGTGACACTATTTTGTTTTTTAATGTATATATTTATTTAATTATTTAGTTAGTTATTGATTTATAAATACATACCCCTGATGATCATATGCAATGCATAGTGCCACAACATTCTGCCTAATGATCCAATAATTTATTAGGAAGGCCTGAAAGCTGCAAATATTTAATAATATAATGGAGGGCTGCAGATTGCTGAACAGGGTCACAATACTGTCAGACATCCAGATATAACATTGATGATTGCACTCAGTAATAAAGGAGGATACAGGCTGGCTGTGGGTGAAAGAAGCTTCTTGTTTGCATAATTTAAAATCTAACTTCATTGCTATTGGCTACTGCTGATATGTAAAACAGAGTTGAAAATGCCCCTGATGTTGCATACTGTCTGCGACTTTGCCTCATGTTTTGGTCTGTGTTAATGATCTGTATGATAAAATGTTTGCATTTGTGGCAAATTGCAGCCACTAAATGAAGAAGAATCCAGCTGTGGATGAAAGCAACTTCACAAAATGAGGGAGAGGTCTGGGTGTGGATGAAAGCAACTTACTCTATTGTCATTTGATCATTTTAAAGTCTGGTTGAAAGCAATCTGTAATTTGCTCAGTTTAAATTCTGACTGTTTTGTTTTCTGCTGTTTCTTTGTAAAATATATTGAAACCTTCCTTGATTCTGCAGACCATCCCCAATTTTGCCTCATATTTTGGTCGGTGTTTCATAAAGTGTTTGGTTTTCTAGCAAATCACTGAGGATTGATGCCACTAATTGGAGTGGTTGCTTGTAATGGATAAAAGCAACAACCACTCTTGTTCTTTGATCATTTTAAAGTCTGGAAGAAAATAACTTATAATTTGTTCAATTTTAAAGTCTGACTGTATTAGTTTCTGACCGTGATTTTGTAAAATGCCCCTAACTTTGCTCATATTTTTCAATCAGTAAATAGGGAGCAGGTTGTTTAAGGATGAAACAACTTGTTTGCTCATTTTAAAATCTGACTCCATCATTTTCTGGCTACTGTGTAAAAAGAAATTGCAACCATCCCATTTGCAGAGTGTCCTTGACTTTGCCTCAGATTTTTCTGTGCATCAGAAAATCTTTGGATTTCAGCAAATCATTGAGGATTGCAGTTACTAAATGGAGGGGAGAGAGAAAACTAGCTGTGGATAAAAGAAACTGAACCTCTTGCTATTCTATCTGGTTTTAAAGGATCAATATGGATTTGCATGAAGTATATTCGAATATTTATTCTTGGGTGACTGTTTCCATGAAAGAAAATTGAAACTGTCTCTGATTTCAGAGAATGTTCCTAATGTACCTTATATTTGTGGACTGTGCCTCACAAAATATTTGGCTTTATGGCAAATAATTGAGGATTACTGTCACTAAATTGGGAGAGGACTGGCTTTGCAGGACTAGTGTGCATGTCTATGAAATAAATTGGACCATTGTGTGAAGCAAAGTTGAAGCTGCCTCTATGGAAAACCCCACACCTGCTCAAATTGTATGGAATATGAATGTGGCTCAAACAAATATGGATTAGGATTAAGATTGAAGGCATTAAGTTGCACAACAAAACACCCCATTGTAAGACCATTTTAAATAACTTTAGATTTTATTGAAAAGTTTATAGTAGGACTATAACCTTAGATAATTAAGTAGTCTCCCTTTTGAGGAAGGCTATTTAATCAAATGAAACTGGCTAATTGTTTTGAGAACAGCTTCTCTTGCTAGCTTATTTAGATAGACATGTAGTCACCTAAATCCAGTGGATTGTAATTTTTAGTGGTTTAGTTTCTAATAATCAAAGATGAATGTAATGCATGTTAATTATATTAGTAGGTTGATTTAGTATGTTTTCTTCATTACTGTCAATGTTGCTTAGTTCTGTTTGTCATATTGATCTTGTAACCTGTTGATTTGAATAGCAATTATTGATGGGGTTCAAAACTCAAATCCCTGTCATTATGTATCTAGCATACCCATCAATAATTGCCAAAAATCCTACTTGTTTGAGGAATATACAAAAATGTATGCAAAATTAGGAGCATTTTGCAAAATTAGGGACACTGAGAGCTATGTGACTTCAACTCTGTTTCACACAAACAATAGCTTCAAGTATTCCAATTTATTTTACACAAACGCACAATAGTCGTGCAAAGCCAGATAATCAACCAATCAAATGACAAGAGAGGAAGTTACTTGATCCACAAACAGCCCCCACCCTAACCAGGACAGTTATAGTCACTTTGTCATAAAAGCCTTATCTGACTGCAGCAAAATACCTCTTACCTGGCATGGCAATTTAAAAACTGATATTCTTTCAGCTTTCTATGTATACTGTGGAGAAAAATATGCCTCTGATTCTTGGCATGTGTTCCTCATTACTGTTTTGGTTTTATGTCTGATTCTTGGACAAAGATGTTAAGGTATTATCTTATATCATAGTCTGTGGATGAATACTGATGATGTATATACTGCAACATGGCTATAACTGCCAAGTGGGGGCTGTCTGTGGATGAATGTAACTTATCTTTTTGTTTACTTAGTTTAAATAGTCTGTTTTTGCAGAGCTAATGTACATTTGTGTGAAGAAAGTTTTATTTTTACCACTATCAGACATCTGAAGTAGACACGGTCAACAATGGGACTACAATTGCTGAGTACATGAGCTGTCTGTGGATGAGAATATTGACTCTGGCTGTCATTACTATGTTCAACATTCAGATTGGCTTTGCAGAACTAGTGTTCATTTGGGTAAAGCATGTTAGAATAATTTTACTGTGGTCATTTTTATCACAAACATCTGAGATGTATATAATCAAGTGGCTGTAATTCATGGGTATGGGCATTAGTGAAGTATAATGACATCAGTTAAAATGGTCTTCAATCAGGAAGATAAAACCAAAAGAACATGAGCATTTATGCATGGTCCAAAAACTGTGTGTGGCAAGCCCAGATACCAAGGTGCACTTAATGTGCCACTGTTTACAGTACATAAAACAAGTACACATGAAACTGATTATTTTAATATTCATTAAAATTAGACATCTTCTGAGCAACAAGAAAGAAATAAAAAAAAAGACAAAGAAATAATACACTCTTTCCCCATCTTCCCAACATCCACACAGGCTACAAAATTACTTCTAATAATATGTTTTCTACAAGACCATAATCTAAAACTAGGCCTTGAGCATATGAGAAACACGTTGTTTGTTCCTTAGGTTACCTGCCCTTTACTTTACAAAATAACAACTCACCCAAAACCATCATTAAAACAGCAATACTGTTTCTTAATGTGAAACTTTTTATAACCTTCCTGGTTTATCCTTCACTCACGTTCAGTCCACCAATACCTCCACTTCTCTTGTAGTTTACAGTTATTTTGGATTTCATCACAGAAGTCAGTATCAGAATTACATACATTTCTTTTTAGACCATTCTACATTATTATCTTCATATTTAAGTTGAGTCTCCATTTGTAGTTTCATTGACTGCTATTACTTTGAATCCATATGAATGAAAAATATTTTCAGCAATGAATAGTCAGTACTTTTATGGGACACAAGTTCCCTGAAGCACACCACGCACCCCATGTGAGGAGACACTAGTCAGCATAGAGATACTAGTTCCACAGCTGTGCAACAATCGAAAAAAGGGAAACCTCAGTGAGTACTGAAAATGTTTTAAGAAACATCCATTCTCAATAACAACACTTGCACAAATAGCTGTCATAAAGTTAACTGGCTCCTATTCTCTTGCAGCACCCAGAATGAAAGCTTTCACTTGTTCCTGTCTGTTTCTTGCCTAAATTTTGTTCTTTTCAGATGAGTTTTCAGAAATAAATTGATTATCTATTTTCCCAAAACATATGCTGCATCCCTGCCCTTTACTGCCATGGTGTAAATAGTTGATATTCCTCCCCTTACTTGCACTAATCTTATTAAGGTCAAGTACAAAATGTTAAAACTTCTCATCTCTTCGTCCCATTTGTTGTGCCATGCTTGTAAGCAAACCTCTCACCCCTTTATCCATTATTCCTGATTTATATATACTCATTCTTCAACACCCCATGTTATTTACAGTGCAAAAATTGCTGGTTTTGTCTATGTGCTATGAGGTCTGCACAGCTTACCTTTTCAGTCTTTCTTAATTTTGTAATATTTTCCCCAAGGAACCATTATTTTCCTTCAATGGCTATAATGACCAAGCCCTTTACTACTCTAAATTCCTATTTCACTAAATCTTATGCACTTCCTCCACTCCCCACCTGACAGCCATTTGATACTTTGCATTGCTCTCAACTACTACTATATCTTCACTTTATTGAATTCCTTTCTCTATCTTGTCATACTGCATACCCAAACAAACACTCCCATCCCTTCCATTCACTGTGGGTACATATTTCAGATCACCTACCTTAACAAACTCTCTTGCATATCCTTTATTAGGTCCATAAAGCAGTATTGTTATCTCTTTGCTGTATATGACTTCCCAATACACATCTCCTTTGTTGCAAACTCCACTCTCCATCATTTCTGACAGCCTGTCTTGCCTACTTGTTGAAGGCTAATGGGGAATTGAAGAAGGTGACAGCTTTACCAAAGCCTACCTAATTTAAGTCTCTTCCTTGCCACATTCATTCCTATGAACCCTTTGACTATAACTTGGTTTCTTTATGAATTATTGCCAAAGTCTCATTTTCTGGGCAAATGGATAAGTTATGAATCACATGCAGGATAAGGAAATCAATCATTAATCATGCCTGCAGTAATTCTATCTCTTAGTTAGTTTTAAGTTTTGTGCACCCTTCCTTACATATAATGAACTGCACGCATCTAAACCCAAGTATTTTGGATATGCTTTTGCCTCTGTTTCCATCCAGTCTCCTTTTCCAATGTCTTGTTCTAACCACTGTAGAGCCAGTTTTGTTTTCTACTACACTGAAGTTTGGATGGCATACCAAGCTCTAGAAAGATATGACCATCTTTATGTTATCCACTATTAAGGTACAGTCATCAGCAAAAAATCTGAGATCAGGCCTCATTTTATCTGCCTTCTACCTCTTATGCTAACCTACTCTGAATAATAGTTCTTCAATCATAAGGATGGAATATTCTGGGGATAAGGATACCCTGATCCATGATGTACCATTACTGCCTCTGAGTCATTTCCCTTTGCAAAGGCCTTTGTTATTATACAATGCAAGGGATTATGCTCAACAAAATACCATTTCCAGTATTTCCAGTAGGAATTTCCATCAAACAGAATCTAAAACATGTTGATTGAAAAGCATTAAAACATTACACCAGCACCTTGTTTCAGTCTTCCTCTCTACTCACCAGCCAGTGCCCAATAGTGATATTCCACATGATTTTCCTTAATATCCCCCATCCCCCATTCTACTACTGTAAGCTTGCAGAGAACTGTGTCTAGGTACCAGAAGTTTAGGCATATATTTATTTACATCTCTATTAATTAAAGAGACTGGCTTATAGTTCTGTGGTTTTGTTAGATTGTTTCCAGGGACCCCCACCATCTGCTTCCTCCCTGAATGAGAGAGAACATGTCCCTCTAATGTATATTTGTTTGTTACATTTGTACCAAGCAGTTTGCTACAGTTTAAATGAAGACAGTTTAACTAATAGATGTGTTCAGTAGTGCTTTGTGTGGGCAGGGTATAAACTATAGCAACTGTTTGCTACATTTGTAGCAAGCTGTTTACTACACTTTAAAAGAAGATATTATTTACTTTAAAATGTGCAGAAGGAGGGTCAGAGCAGGGCACAGAGATGAGACCCGAATGGCTGGGGCAGGAGGGCATGGTCAGCCATCCATCAGCCTCAAGCATTCTTTAGTACAAATTGCATTTGAGGTCAAACCTGGATGCTGCAGCACTCCATGTGTGGTCTAAACTGTAGCAACTGTTAGCTCCAGTCTAATACAAGAAGTTTCTTTTGTTTTGTTTTAACTAAAACATGAGTGCCATTGTGCTCTGGGCAGGCAAAGTAAACTGCAGCAACTGTTTGCTATTTTTGTAGGAAGCAGCTTGCTACAGTTTAAAATAACACTTTTTTTAACTAATAGATGAGCACCATGGTCGGGGGCAAGACACAGAAATTGGAAACTGGAGTTTTGAGGATCTCCAGTAGAAGGAACAGTAGTTTTTTTTTTTTTTTTTTTTTTTTTTTTAACAACTGATTGCTACAGTGCTGCCATCAGATTATTACAGTGTTTTTTTTTTTTTTTGGCCTTCAGTGGAAGAGCTAGCTGGATGTGGATGCAACTGTAATATCCCAATCGCTACAATGTAGGCATTGGGTTATTAGAGAATAAGTATGTTTTTTTCCCTCTTCACTTTAAGAGCTGAAGGGGTGGAGTGCTGGAGGTGTGAATATCCTTGGTGAATATGGACACTCCTCCACCTTTAGTGTTCTGGTCTTGGTTTGGTGGGCAAAAAGTGTGGTAAGAGTTGTAGCCTGGCATTGCAGAGGTGCTCTCTGGAGCCTTGAACCAGATCTCAGTTACTGCACAGATATCGATGTTCTCCATTTTTAGGAGTGCCTCGAGAGAGTGCATTTTAAGGTTTAGACTTCTAGCATTGAGTAGCATTACCTTCAGATTTTGCATGCTTGTATCTGTTATGGTGGTGGTTTTGTCCTTTGAACCTTGCCTAAAAAAGGCACTATAGGGGTGGCAAGAGCTTTAGCGAGTAACCTGAATGCCAGGGGTGACAGGTGCAGATCATCTCTGGCAAAGCATCGTGGTTTGTCGATCATGTCATCCCAGGCAGACAGATACTGGATCCCCTTTGAATGACACCAGAAGCTTCGCCAATTGTTGAAGTCAATCATTTTGTCCTTATACTGTGGTATCATTCTGGTTGAAGGCAGGATGCTACTCAGGGCTAGGGTCATACCTGCCTGGGCCACATGATCCAAGAGCTCTTCCATGTCTCTTTTCATGTAGTCCGGGGTGGTACATCTCAAGTCATTCACTCCAACATGGACAATAACATAGTTATATTTGTACTTGTTGTGGAGTGACTTGTGTGCATGCGTTATGTGGTGAATCCTGGCACCTGACAGGCAGCTGACTGTAATTTTCTCCTTGTTCAGCCTGGTGAGTGGGACATCAGTGTGCCTGACTATAGAGTCACCTATGACTAAAGTGTAGGGTACGTTGTCTTGCCTTAGGGACTGTTGTTGGGTGGCACACTGGTGTTGTGAGCTATGTGTCACTTTGGTTGTGACTGGTGTTTGTTTGCATTTCAGCTTCAGAGGTCCTTGTTGCTTGGGTAAGTTAATTTATTTATTTATTTATTTTACATTTGTTGACCGGGATAGTCTGACTGAATACATGTCCATTTTCAGTGGTGGCCCAGGGAGAAAAGCTCCAAGATAATAATACACATTGAACATTTAGTAAATGCTAGTTTCAAGCAGGATTACAATCATAAGCAATACCAGCATTGAGCACATATAGTACTAACTTATTATAAAACACTTTACAAACCATAACATTATTTTCAAAGTTAAACATACATAACATTACATTCAGGTTTAAGACACACTGAGCAGCAGTTATACAATTGATCTTTCCTAAAATGGAGTGGTAGAAACATGCTAGAAGTAGTTGAAGGTAAGGCATCTATGTTAAGGGCCTCCATATATGTTGGTTTAGTGTTGCTATGTGTGGGTGGTGATGGTGTGGGTTTTGAAGGGCTATGTGTTGCTTGAGGTGTAGTGCAGGTGTTAACCTTCTCCTCTTGACTGTCTAGCACAATCTTGTCTGGAGAGAGCTTTGCTTCCAGTTTGGCTATGTAAGTACATTTCTCACAAGTTGTAGTGTTGGCTGGTAGGAGGAGAGGGTTGTCTGTGTACATGAGGCAGTTGCTGCATTGCCCCAGGATGCCCAGACTCACCAGGTGGACATAAGAAATCACCAAAAGCTGATCCTTGGACATGCCTGTTTAGGTTCTTTTTTGTAAAGTACAACAGCTGTTTTCCCTTACCTTTGCAAGGTACTTTGTAATTTTAGGCTGTTTAGTGCCTACGATTAATTTCTCATTATTAACAAGTAGAGTTGAGTGCTTGTATCAGTTTAAGGCTTCCTAGTGCTTTCCATCAGGTTCTAGAGCAAGTGCTAGTCACAGGGGTTCAGATTTTAGTGCTACTACTGAGAAACAGCTAGTTCTAAGAGAAAATTTGAAGAGCAGACTTTCTGGTACCTGGAATAGTTTAACCGTAGCCCCGCAGTGCTGCACAATGTGAAAAAATGTGCAAACACGCACTTTTTTAAGCCAGAAATTTGAAAGATATAGAAATCACCCCAAAATGGCTAAAATTATAGAAATCAGCCCAAAATGGCTAAAATTACTATTTCAGAGCTGGAAACCACTCTTCTAGTGTTAGACAGGCAGTACAATGCTCACCACTCCCACTGGTAAGCACAGCACGGTCTGGATAGCTCTGAACACAGAAAATAAAGACCTGAAACCAGGAAGGCCTGGGATCTGGATTATACTAGCTAGGAAAGGCAGGAAACAACAAACAATATAGTATATATTTTTTTTTTTGGTTAAAGCAGGCTAAACAATGCAATAATACACTAAATAAACACAGAAAAGGCTAACACACTTGAGTGTATAGCCCTAGACAGTAAATGCAAATTAGAACTCTGCAAAATTAGCAATTTAAAACTTTTTAAATGAAGCAAGGTAAGTGCACAACTGAAAAACAATTTAAGAGGCAGTATTACAGTAGAGCTAGTCTACATATACAGAAAAGTCTATATATACAGAAAAGCAGCTAAAACACACTAAAACAATTCAGATGCAGTGCAACCTAGAGCATCTGAGTTGTAGCAATATTAAGGCAAATACAGTATTAATTAATGCAGTAAGATATAGTCTATATTTCCAAAATGTTTGAGAAGCACAGTCGGAACACAAGGATATTCAGACATTTTTTTTTTGTTTTTGTTTTTTGGTTAGGAAAGGGAGAAAGGTGGAACAGAAGGAAAGAAATTAAGTGGTTTGGCCTTCTCAAATGTTCTTGTTGTATTATGTAGAATGAGCTAATTACACTAGACTGGGAGGAGTGTCCAAGATCAAATTTAGAGTAGGGGTGGGCAACTGCAAAGCCAGCAGGTATAAAGACAAGATGCCAATAGGGATGGAGGGTGGGAGAACACTACAGAAATGTTTATCACTGGGGCATGGCTAGCATGAGCTCTGAGTAGCAGCCTTTTACTTCAGCTCGGTCTATTCGAATTACTTTTGACAGGAATTTAAAAAAAAATACTATTCTAATAATTGGATTCTTTATATAGTATATTAGGATAGTATTAAAACATTTCCTTTGATACCATTACTTTTCCTGTCAAATCAGTGGTAAGAAATTATTTTTCAAAAGTCAACATGAGCTTCACAAAAACTTCACATACTGACATAACTTTTAAAAAGGATTTGCAATCTTTGTTAACTAATATCCAAGAGTTAACTTCCAAAATAGACAGATTGGATATGAAACTGGATACTTTTAAAGAAAAATCTTCAAAGCAGATGGATATTCTTCATGAGGATAAGCAGCAACAAAAACAACTAATTTCAGGGATAGAAACAGCATTAAATGACATGGAAACTCGGATACAGGAAGGTGAGCACAACATAGAATTTCTTTTAAAGCAAAATACATGACTTCAAACAAAAATAGATGACCTTGAATATAGGTCCTGTCGTAATAATGTAAGAATATTTGGCTTACCTGAGAATATAGAAAATAATAACATGGAGAAATTTCTGACATCTTGGATACCTGAAGTTTTAGATCTTCCTGAAGCTCTATTCTATGGAATTGAGAGAGTGCACAGGTCATTGGTTTCATCGGTTTACTATTAAAAATCAAACGGCACTACGTCGACTTTACTATAGTCGAACACGGAAGTTTGAAAATAGTAATGTCGACTTCAAAAAAACAATCTACGAATGGTTTTTAACATGGGTCGAGGTAGGTGTTCAGTATTATTCTGAACTACAAACATCTCCCCTACCTCAACCCATGTTAAAACACAGTCCTAGATTGTTTTTCTGTAGTCGACATTACTATTTTCGAACTTTCGTGTTTGACTATAGTAAAGTCGACGTAGTGCCGTTCAACTTTTTAATAGTAAACCAGTTTCATCAAAAAGTAGTAAAACTAACTCAACAAGATCTGTATTTGTCAAATTTGTATCTTCACATGACAAAGAAGTTCTTAAAACTGCTTGGTCTAAAGCTCCAATCAAAATAAAAGACAATTTGATATGCTTTGACAATGACTATTCTCCTTTGGTATTATCTAAAACAAAAGTTTTTTTACCACTGATAAGAGAACTAAAGAAAAAACACAACTACTATTCCCTACTAGACTAAAAATCTTTCATCAAAATACCACAAATATATTTGAAGACAGATTCTGTCTTCTCTTACATTAAAACAAACAAAATACTAGCAAAATTTGAAGATATGGAATAGATAAATACTAGAACAAAAAGACTTGTTGAAAATGGAACATAGATTAGTACAGAACAAAAGAAAAAACATAAGAAATGACTTTATCTTCACAATATACAAAACTAATAATATCTGAACCAGATACAAAATAAACCCAGGAGTGAGAAAGAAATTGAGACAATAGGTAAGTTATTATTTAAATAATTTCCTTTTCTTGCTACATTGTACATGTTACAATATATTCTTTAATTTCCTTGTTTAAAATAAACATCAAGTAGTACTATTGCATTATTTATTTAATTGAAAGGATGTTTGTTATCTCATAAAGTCACTAGAGTAGTTTGTTGATTTCATCTTTTGGTTATTGTGGAAAATTATGGTGTTGTGAAGCTTGTTCTTGTAGCAAGACAAAGGCAAATGATAACTGATGTTGTTCAGCAGTGATATAAGCATGCCATTTGAATGTATGGATGTTTCTTTGTCTTTTATTTGTGGGATATGCTGCAGCATGTGGTGACTATGGATGGTGGAGGTGTTGTTTACTATATGTTTTATGGAATATGTAGGGCAGAGATGGTTGCCATTAGCGACATTGTAGTTTATAGGTTTCTTGTCTTGTTTCATGAAACGCTTATCGTGTTCAGGGATCGTTGAGACAGTAGTTGTTTATGGCTTTTAAATAAAATGCCATGTATAATTAGAAGTGTTCGTGTTTTGTAATAAGTATTGGTTACCTTCACTTATTTCGCAATTGGGTTGTGTTTAGTGGTTTGGTGGTGGTGCGAATGGATATAATATGGGAAGTTTTAGTGAGGGATGTTTTGAATGTAAAGTACTGTGGTGGCTTGGTTCCGTTTTTTTTTTTTTTTTTTCTCTCTGCCTTTCTTTTCAGGATACCAGGTCTGTATGTGATGGGTAAGGCTCAAGCTGCTCAGAAGCTTCAATTTAAAATGTATACTTACATTTCTCTCTGAGATAATCTCGTGTGTTAATCTAACCTAATGAGACTCGTGATCAAACAAGAGAAGCCTCTTCAATTATAACTGCTTCCTCCTGCTCTTGACGCTTGAATCCTGATGTAACAGATTGAACCTTGAACTAGTGAGATTACAACAGTCACATTGAACCTTCAAACGCATATAATAAAACGGGATCACCTTCACTACTTTTATTATAGATCTGAGAAGAGAAGTTTAAAGCCATTAAATTACTTTTTCTCATAACCTTAAAAATGAAATGTTTTAAGAAAAGAGACTGAGGGAAATGAACAGAAAAGTGTGAGTAGTGAACATTAACTTACACCGGAATATAAAAGGCTGATTACCACTATTGTTATTATTACCTTTATTAATTTTATTAATATTCATATAGTAAGTTTCTAAAAGTGTCCTTAAAGGTTCATGCAATCATTTTGATTCTGTTGAGAAACAGGTTTAGATTATCTTCTTCCTTACTCACACACACACACACACACACACACACACACACACACACACACACACACACACACACACAAACACATATATACACACATGCACACACATGCAGACACATGCACATGCATACACACATACGCACATATATATGTGAAGCGTAGATCTGCTTCAGTTATGAAGGTGTATCCTACTACTATAATTGGTTCAGTATTAATATGTCTCTCTGAAATCATCATCCCAATAATGCAGTCAAGAAAAGCTTGAACTTTAAAGTTAATTACTTATGTTTAAGAATAATTCAGCAAGATGTGCTTTTGATATTCATTTGTTTTTACTTGACTGCACTTTATTGGTACCCTTTGCAACACAAAAAATTCCTCATTAATTGTAATTTTGTAAAGCTTGATTCTCGCTTACAAATAATGTGTGCATTTTTATATTATACAAATATAAATATATCAATTATTTTAGTTTTATTGCAATAAATACTTTTAAAGAGTTTTCATGTTATGAAGTACGTTAGAACTGTTACATTTGATGAATAGTTATAAGAAAAGTGATAGGTTGAACAGTTAAGACACTAAGATAAATAATATAACAATAGAATATATAAATATTATATATTCATACACTGGTTCACCAAAGTCAATCTACTTATATATTTACAATATATTTCGGAACAAATGGATATTAGATTACTGTTTTATGGATTGATGTTTATTATTATACTAGATCAAATTGAAACTGTCGTTTGACATGTATCATTTAGTAATATTCCAAATGAATGATTATGGTTATGGTTATATTTTACTTTTTCCTATACAGTTCAGATGAAATATATTTAATGTATAGATATTCTATTAATGTTTTATCTAGTTTATGTAGTTCTTGTGTACTAATAGTATACTAATATGGTGTTTTCATATGAAGCCATATTAATTTTATCTAAGTATATATCTCTTATTAGACAGTTGCTGAATAGAGGTTGTTATTGGTTAGAAGGTTAATTTGAGTGATAGTATGTCACTCAAATTGGGAGTTTTATACTCCAGGTGTGTTCTAAGGGGTTATAATGTTTGTGATTGTTATTATCAGAGTTTTATAACATTTATTCTTTTGACATTCTCAAACACTGATAAAGAAATAAATAATATTTCACTTTCATCTCTATTAGACCTTAAGTATAATCAATTATACAGTATTTCATCATTTAGTAATAATAAATTAATTTGGTTAATAACTTTCTTATATTCTCTATATTTCTTTAAAATAACTCATTAAGAAATATTTCTCTAAACATAAATGGACTAAACAATCCTAGAAAGAGGGGTAATTTATTTAAATTCATCAAATTACATAAATCACAATTAATATTTCTACAAGAAACACATTTAATAAATGAAGATATAGTCAGACTAAATAATAAATCATATAAAGTACTAGTAAGTTCAGAACACACTAAAAAAAAAGAGGAGTTGCAATACTATGGAACAATTGTTTGCCAAGTCCAAAAATAATTGGCACATTTAGAGATGATAAAGGAATGTTTTGTCTTGTTTCAATTGAATTAAATAAGAAGATTTATACATTAGTAAATATATATCGGATCCAAGGAATAGGAACTAACACTGTGAAACAGAATTTAGACTTTATTATACAATTAACTAAAGGAAACATAATACTGGCAGGAGATTGCAACTGTATTCTGGACACCAAAGATTTAATTTCAAATAATAAGAGAAAAATTATACACCATCAGCTAAAAAATTAAAGGAATTCTCAGACATATATTTATTAAAAGATATAAGAAATTTTGCAAATCCTAATTCTTTATTATATACTTTTTTTCCCACAGACATAATACATTTTCTAAGATAGATAGAGTTTTTTTTTTCTCTAATAACTTAATAGATTCCTTAATAGATACCAAAATAATCACATGCCCAATTTCAGATCATAATCCCATCCTATTTGAAATTACAATTAATAGTAATTTTGGTACCCAAATAAGAAGAATACCAGCTTATATAACAAAATTAAAGGAATTTAAAGAATTTATAGATTTAGAAACTCTGATCTTTATGGACACTAATAACACTAATGAAACTAGTGAAATATATATATAGGATGCTCTTAAAGCTTATCTTTATGGAAGAACTCTTAATTGGTTTTATAAAAAAACAAAGGTTGAGATGAACAACTACTTTCTATACAAAATAAATTAGATATATTAAAACAGAATCAAGAGAGAGATTTAGATAAAAATGAAAAAAGAAGGAAATAAATGCACTAAACAATAGGTATCTAGAGATATTAAATCATAAAACTATGATTGCTTTGGAAAAATGTAAATTTATTCAATTTTCCCACTAATCCACGGTCACTCAACATGTTAGCTAATAAAACTAAAAGACTATCCAAATTTAATCATATAAATGAAATATATTCACCTAAGGAAAAAAGGACTGTCTCAGACATACAAAATAGATTGACGGAATTTAGACAATTTTTCATTAATATAAATCAGCATACTGAGATAATTGATTCTAATGAAGAAATCAGAACCTTTATTAATAAATATACCCAAAATAAACTATCAAATGAACAAACTAATATTATAGACAAACCCATTACTTTAAAAGATATTGAAACACAAATTACCAAATTAAAATTAAATAAAGCTCCAGGAAATGACGGCATTATTCCTGAAATTTATAAGATCTTGCCTTTGAATACATTATAATTATTACATAAGGTTTACAATAGTGCTCAAAATAGAAATATAACTCCACCCTCATGGAAATACAAATTTATCTCCCCCATCCTGAAATCCAATAAAGATCCCATTCATTGCTCATCATATAGGCCAATTTCTTTGTTAAATGTTGACTATAAAATGTTTATGTCAATATATGCTGATAGGCTTAAAATCTTTTTACCATCACTAGTAGAAGATGATCAAACTGGGTTCATTATAAATAGGAATTCTTATGATAACATCAAAAGAACCTTATCTTTAATAGAATCAGTCAAACTTTTAAATAAAAACCTAACATTAATTACTCTAGATATAAACTGTGCATTTGATTTGGGTAATTGGGATTACTTATTTATTTTATTACAAAGTTTAAAATTTTCATATAATTTTATTAATTTAATAACCCAATTATATAAAGATTGCCAAGCATATATTAAAATAGGAACAAATATTTCTTAAAATATTCCCATCATTCTAAGTACCAAACAAGGTTGTCCATTGCCTTATTATTTACATTAATTATGGAGCCCTGGGCCAACTTGATAAGAAATAATGTGGAAATTGAAGGATACAAGATAACCTCAAATGAATCCTCCAAAGTACAAATGTTTGCTGATGATATTCTAATTACATTAGAAGGAAATAACAAATCCATTAGAGCATTATTCTCAGATATAGAGTATTTTCAAAAAAAATCAGGGTTACTCTTTAATAATATCAAAACTCAAATACTAATAATTGGCCCTAAGAAATTTGATTTACAGGATGATTATAAAAAATACATAACACAATCGGAAGAAATATGTTATTTGGGTATTGTGATTACGAAAAGTATTAAATATATTGTTCAAGTAACCTATAATAAAAGTCTAAAGATAATAGAAAACCTTACTCAGAAATGGAATAAGATCCCATTCTCAATGGATGAGAAACTTTTAATAATTGAAATGATCTTTTAACCCAAAATTTGTATATTATTCAATCAATCTCCTTACCCCCTCCTACTTATATTATTAAAAAATTCAATTCTGTGATGCATAAATTTTTATGGTATCCGACCAAATCCAGAATAGCTTGGTCCACTCATATGAAAAATTGGAATAATGGAGGTATAGCCATCCTGAATTTAGAAATGTATGCAATCTCATCAATGGTTAAAACTATTTATCTTCTTATAGATCCACAATATTCAGCCAAATGGAAAAAAAATTCTAGAAATGTTAGCTTGTAAAGTAATAAATAACAACAGATCCCAGAAAATAGACCTGTTAAATAATACTTTCATATGGGTTTTAAAAGAATACATTACTTTTAATAATACTCAGAATTTTAAAACAAATTATATAACTCTTTTGCTGAGATCTTTCAGAAATTTTGTGTTTAAATTTAATAATTTTAAAGATTGGTTATTTCTGTTATTCCCAATAGCCTACACACAGTGTTGTATTTTCCTCTGATTACTCAAACATGTGTTCATTTAAAGATAAAAATTTATATTTTCGTTTCACATGATGTCAGATAATGACTTAAAATCTATTAACATACTTAAAAATGAATATGAAGATGTCTCTCTTTCTTGGTTGGACATACATGAAGCAAGGAAATATATTTTAAATAAGTTCGATACTATGTCTTTTACAACCAAAAATTCAATACCTAAGATTATTCAATATATGTTTTATCTATACAACATAAATCTCCTACCAAAAACATATTATCTCACATATACAAACTAATTAAAATTGACATGGAAGTTGTTTCAGATACCAATTGGAATTACTTTACTTTAATTAATAATCATCCTCCTACAGAAGATGATAAAATAAACATATTACAATCAGCTAGTTTTACCACCACATCATTGAAATAGAAACTTTTTACTTGGAGATATTTACACAGATCTTTTATTACCCTGTTCTCTCTTAGTAAATTTAATAAAAGTAATGTCAACTGTTGGAGATGTAATATGGAAGTAAATGCAGAATGGGCTCACATGGTATATGACTGTGTAATTTTAAATGAATTTTGGAAAAATGTTAATTCCTTTTTACAAGCTATCTTCACAGATAATTTGACTCTCACCAAGTCACTTGTTATTTTTAATACTCCTGTACCTAATTGTATAAGCAAAGTCAATCAATCTTTAATCTGGACTATATTATCAGTTGCCAGAAAAATAATTACAAGAAACTGGAAATCCAATACTACTCCCTCGATTCAAGAATTTAAATCTTTACTTTTGGAAGTCTATAATATGGAATATTTAACTATCAAATCAAGATCTCCTCGGAATACTGTTAAATGCAGTATATGGAAAAAAGTCTACAATTTATTACAAAAGTAATTATTTAATCATTTTATAATTGCTGAGAATGTCTTTGTATATAATTTTTTTTTCTCTTTGTTGTATTACTATTTGACTATCTATTTGAAAATTGTTAATTTCTAATGTACATATTTATTTTTTTAATTTTAATTCTAATAAAACTGTTTTGAAAAAAAGAAATGTTTGTCAAAAGTGAGCCAATAGCTATGAAATACAGTACAGGTATGCAGTATACAATAAAATTGCTATACATATCTAGAATAAGCAGTAACTACTACAAATAAACAAAAAACAGGCTACTTATTGCTATATCTCACAGATCAGCTGCTCCTCTTCAGATACCTCTGTGTGTGATGGCTAAAACACTTGAGTTAACTTCTTAACAGAAAGTTGAAACCTGAAACAACTTTAAAAAAACTCAAAAGGACCAGTGAGATGCTTTCTCCAAGCTGTAGCCCTGGCAACCCAACTAGACAATGACCATAAACACTAAACTCTCACTAAAGTGGAAGATGGTCTTTGCTAACTATGATGGCCTGGACAATGAGCTCAGAAAACAGCCTCTAACAAACAACTAGGCCTACAACACAATCAGGAATATGGAGAATATTACAGTTACTACCTAAACTATTTTAGGCAGAAGAACAAACTACAGAAATGTTTATCACAAATACAATCAGGAATATGGACAATATTACAGCTACGACCTAAACTATTTTAGGCAGAAAACACTACAGAAATATTTATCACAAGAGAGCCAATAGCTATGAAATACAGTACAAGTATGCAGTATACAATAAAATTGCTTTAAATATCTAGAATAAGCAATAACTACTACAAATAAGCAAAAAGACAGGCTACTTATTGCTATATATCACAGATCAGCTGCTCCTCCTCAGATAGCTCTGTGTGTAATGACTGAAACACTCACGTTAACATAGAATCATGAGAAAAAAAACAATGACTGAGCATATAATACTGAAAAAACAAAAACATTGACAAAGGTATGTATGAATAGTTGACATGCAAACATATTACAATCATGCTGCAGGCAATATGATGATATGAAAAAGCTTTTCAAAGGTAGATTAGAATGAGTGGTTACACAAACAAAGCTTAGCTCCATAGTATTTTGCAGTAATAGGACAGTGGTAAAGTGAACTTGCATAACAGCCAATTATGCTTCTACTAACTTCTGATGTTGCAATTCTAAATGCTTACGAGGATTACTCTTTTTTTACTTCTACAGGAAGTTCAGGTGTCAACAATGTTAATGTTTATGAGCTTCCATACTGTAGTGAAAGCCTACTCTAAAATGACTACTTGACCATTATTCATGTTATCTGTACTATTATGTCTATTTGGCTGCATACGTTGTACTATACTTTTCTCAACTTTACACTGTTATGCAAGTTCACTTTACCACTGTCCTACTACTGTAAAATACTATGGAGCTAAGCTTTGTTTGTGTAACAACTCATTCTGATCTACCTTTGAAAAGCTTTTTCATATCATTGTATTGCCTGCAGTATGATTGTAATATGTTTGCATGTCAACTATTCATACGTACCTTTGTCAATGTTTTTGTTTTTTCCCTATTATATGCTCAGTTGTTGTTTTTTTTTTTTTTCTCATGATTGAATGTTCATACAATTCATTGCACTATGTATTTAGTTATGTATTTGTTTGGTTATTTATTGCCTTATCTTGTGGAGCTTTTCTTCCCAGGCCACTGCTGAAAAGTAGATTTCCACCCCGCTGGACTTTAACAAAAGTAATAAATACATATATACATACATAAACAAAATTTGGGAAATCATGAATAGCATGGGTTTTGTTAGGATATAATGATTTTTTTCTACTGATAAGTAAATGATATATATATATTTTTTTTTTCTAAACTGGTGACACTATTACTTTCATTTCATGTTTGTACTTACTTGTTATCACTGTTGGTTCACAATGATGCACTATTGTTTTAGTTAGTGCCTTGAGTGGCAGTATGTGCATGGGCGAAGTATATTTTGTTTGGAGTGTGGGAAGGAAATTAGTGAATACTATAGATGTGTTTGAAAATTAAGTTTGAAGATGAAATTGGGAATGAGCACTGTAATGATCCTAAAAAGAAGTTGTACCTCACATTTTTACACAAACACACACACACACACACACACACACACACACACACACACACACACATGCACCTGTTCTAAGGCAAACAACTGAAATTTGGTGCATTGATTCATTTCTTCTATATGTGATATAAACATTTATTTCTGAAGAAAGTGCATCACAAAACTGTAGAACAGGTATGCAGAGCCATTTATGAGTGAAAAGGCTTACTCTTGAAACTATTTGGAGGGTGACAAAGACAGGGTGGATTGATAATAGTGCTTGGAGTAGATCTCTGAGATAGACTGTGATGTGTACATGAAATATGCAACAGTATTGTGTTAAAGTTCCATGTGTGGTGTGTGTGTGTGTGTGTGTGTGTGTGTGTGTGTGTGTGTGTGTGTGTGTGTGTGTGTGTGTGTGTGTGTGTGTGTGTGTGTGCGTGTGTGTGTGTGTGTTTGTGTGAAAATCCATTCAGGGACATTCTACAATATTTTGCCCAGTTGAGAGTTATGCATGGTCCAACTAGCATCATATCTTGACTTAGACACCTGAAATCAATACATAAACAAGTTCACTATTTCCATTATTAATAAAATAAGCTACAAGCATGAGGCTGCCAGCAGTACAACACAAATACAGTTATATCCTATTTCAGCACTGCACAAACTTAACGATAACTCCTTGAAAAGTAGTATCGTATAAAAACAGTAAATCACCCAGTGCTATACCTATTAGATTACAAAACTGAATGTGAATGCATTTACATTGCTTTTGGCCCATCACAACTCAATCCCAGGTAAATAAGAGCAAGTCTCTGAAAAAAGCCTGCCATGCTTCAATATTTGCAGGCTGTACTGTACAACTATTAACCTAACATGACATCATGGGGCGTCAGAGTTTCAGAAAAATTAGTTTCAGAATGCTAAAGGAAGCTTTGTCTTGACAATTTCAGCTAGGAAACAAATAATTCCACCAAAGAAAACACACAAGACTGTTGCCAGTACAGTAACTGGTACCGTTATTGCCATGCATGCAAAACAAAAGCAGTACACTTCAAACAAACGCAACAAATCAATTTAAGAAAGTCATAATTAAAGGCTTTGCAAGCCGTGTTCATCTTGCCTCTAAAATATCTGCAATGCATGACAAACAAATTCAGATAATTTCATCTTCTATTACAGCATAGATCTTTTGCAGATGGTAGTAGACCACTCAACCTCTTGGGTTAGAAATCCGGACAAAACTTGACAAAATTGGAGGACAAAGGCCCAAAAATATGGGACACGTTTTAAATATTGCTCTCAGAAACTTGCTAGAATAATAGGGTTTGTGTTAACATTCATTTTTCTGAAGGATTTGAAATCTGAAACTCAAATGTGTGTTATTATTTAGTAACTTCAAACCTCAGATCATCCCAGTTATTTGCCAGGAAAACACAAATTTTATGAGGAATAGACCAAAAATATGAGGCAAAAATATGGGCATTCTGCAAAATTCTGGACAGTTGAGAGGTATGGTTGATAAACATTTGGTGAAAATTTTTGAATGGACTCCAGTTTTTGCAATTTCAACTTATTGTTGAGAATTTCATGTTGTACTCCAATATAGGTCTTATAAACAATTTACACAATTCAACCATGTTGTAGCATCTCACAGTGACAGAGATTTGAACATTAAACATAAATGTCTTAGTGTCCTAACTTCAGTGACATGTGAGTTTATTTTGATTTTATTTATTTCTGTGAGTGTAACCTGAAACTGCTGGTATATTTAGTGGTGTGGATGTGTCAGGGGAAAAAGTGTGAAAGAAAATTCGATACAAGATCAATGAACACTGTTATGGTATAAAAACATACAATGACATGCATTATTCTGATATATTCATACTGTTAATACTGATCATTATTTTAATTTTTTTAGGAAACCTCACTAGTTTTATTTATTTATAGGTTTTATATAAGACTCAGTTACATGTTTTTTTTCAAAGGCTTGAACTATTATGTTTCAAAAAGCATGCAATTTAGAATAATGCAATCAATTTCAAATGAGAAATACTCAAAATAACTAAAACTATGGGCCAGATTCCATAAAGTTCATGGAAGGTATTTGTGGACAGTGCAGCATGTCAAAGGAAAACCTCACCACATTTGTTGCAGATGTGATTTCAGAATGCATGTGCATCTAATTCCAAACGACTTACTTTGTACACCCAACACAACTTGAATATGACAAACTGCAACACTGACTCTATTTCAGAAATCCACTGTGTATGCTTTATGGACCTCAAGGAACAAAAAGCTGCTACTGTTGATTCTGCTGAATTCTGTTACAATGCCAAAAAAGCAACATAAAAATGCAGCCTGCAGTTAAAGAACTGTAACAGGCTACAGTGATAGAAGGTGTAAATGAGGCTGCGGCTGTGCACCCTGGAAGGCAGCCAGCTAGAGTCAGAGCAAGGGTGCAACTAAACTAGTTGTCAGAGCAGCAAATAACTGACAGGTGCCAGCAAGACAGACAACTGGCTGTAAGTTGCCTGCAACATGTGTGCCCCACACATGTCTACCCAGACCCTGTAAGAAAACCCCACCTCCATGGAAACCAAAGTGTGTCTCAGCCTGTGTGTACTTGCATCTGGGACATTCCAGAGACCCATGGGAGATACTGTTGTAATGTCATAGACAGCTGCTAGACTTATCCTGGCAACATTCCTGGAAGCAATGTGCAGCAAGGTGGATGACTACATGTACTTTCCATTCATTCTCATGAGGTGGAGAACCGTAGTGTATAAGTTTTATAGCACTGCAGACTTCCCACAAATACTCAGTGCAATACATTGTACATACAACCTATCAAGATACCAGTACATCCTTAAACCAACAAATACATAAACAGACAGGGCTGGCCATCCATCAGCTGCCAGGTCATGTGTGCAGCAGGTGACAGCATAACAAACATCATGGAAACACACACTGGAAGTGTCCATGATGCTGCAATATGGAGGGAAAGTGGACTGGGGGCTGCATTCCAGCAAGGTGAAATTCCTGAGGAACTACTACTGGGTAAATACAGGAACACAGCTGAGATGTGAGCTAAGGATACCCCTCCCAACAATATCCATGCTGACCAAATGTTTTATTATTCCCCACAGCAGGTGACTGTGATTATCCACTTAAGCTGTGGTTAATGACATCATACTGTGAGTCACTCAACCCTGCAAAGGAGGCTTTCAGTAGAGCTCACACAACAACCATAAATATAATAGAGTATGTGTTTGGTGTATTGAAAGTTAGGTTCAGATGTTTGGGTATATCTGGGGTGCACTGCAATACACACATGAGAAAGCAGTACCAATGATAATGGTATTTGCCATACAGCACAACAAGGTAACTAGAGCACATGGCGGTCTTCCAACTTCAGGTGCTGGTGGACTACCCCAAGAACCCCAGATATCTGAAGATGACATTCTACAGGTATCAGAGGAGGAGCAGGAGGACATAGGTGGCAGAAGACACAGGCATAGGTGACATAGGGTGTAATCACAAGTGCAGGCCCAGGCAACACTGCAGCATCTGACCCATGACGCTGAGTCATGATAAGCTACATGTATACAGATTAAACACTGATGTTCAGATGTTGCCCCACCACAGCAGCACATATTGCATCTAATGGCAATAACCCACTAGATGTACATACTGCGCATCAGACTTACCATAATTATAATATATAATATTATAAGTACATACAAAGCTGTCACAATAAGGATCATCAACTCAGGTCACCACTGACATAGATATTTATACAGACTTAGTTTGCTGTATCAGTGTAGGACAAACAGTAAGGGACACTTGTCAGTGCACCACATCTCTGCACTATAACAAAATGAAAAAAGAAACAACACGGGATATATTGCATAACTTTTTATATCACAAGCCAAATATAATGCAGTAAACTATGGATAAAGTAAGGTAATACATGAACTCAGCTATGTTTATTAAACCGTTAGACTCACTTTAATGCAGTCTAGGGAGATCATGTTGATGGCTCAGACTTCAATCTACTCTGCCCCTACCATGTACAGAAATACTTGTGCTTACATCACATGCTGGATATCATTAAATACATATAACACATATCTCTCATTGCACTATTACACATAATAATGACTTTACATGAGGTCTTGTCTATGTATGATTCACAGAATCTACATAACATGGAGTATGCAATTAGGTACATAACCAACACAGATGACATATGTGATGAATACAAACAAAACACACTCACCAGACAACTCCTCCTGGGAAGCTGATGCTATTGAAGAGGGATGAACTTCAACTAGTGTTGGGAAAATAAGCATTATTAATCAAATCTTTGCCACCATTAACCATTTGAACACAGTTAAAACATACAGCAGGTTTGACATACACATACCACTTGTATGTACAGTTGATGAGGTTGATGCAGTCTGGCATAGGAATGGGAAGAAGGACACAGTATTAATAGAGGGCAACAACAGGAGCAATGACATGTATGAAAGATAGGTAATAGCATACCACTGACAGACTTAGACTGTGGAGAGTTTGTGTGTTGTACTGCAGATCCTGAAGTGAAAAAGTAAAGAGAGAGACAGCACAGCCGTGGAGTTGTCCAAAACAATACTGGCAGCATGACATGTGCAACACAGTAACAGGGGCTGCAGATACTCACGTGAAAGATGTTGAACCTTTTAGACAGATGGCCCTTTCAGGAAAAATAGTGATATTATTGTCATGTATCACATGAGTGCTACACAATGATGCAAATTATGAACCTGATGCAGTAACATACCTTGTCTGTCTGTACCTGGACCTGCATGGCTTGGGCACCCCACTTGATCCACCTGTATTGTACAATGTTAGGTAAATAACAATGTGACAGGAAACAGCAGTTCCATGACGTGAGGCTGAGGCAATAACAGGCAGTAGTCAGAGTAACACAGTCTGGAGACACTCACCTGCCTTTCCCTGGAGTTGTCCAGAAGTTTTTGGACCTGTCAGTATTAATGCAGAGAGTATTACACATGTTGGTTGCATTGTTCTGTCTGTACTACGTTTGTATGTGTACATCCCATTAAACTTACATTCATCATCATCACCCTGTGTGGACCTGTGTGCAAGGCTCAAATCTGCTGCTGTAAATCAAAAATTACAATACATTAATATGCATGCTACAGCAATATGCAGTGATTTTCTTGCTACTCAGACATGTCATGGAAAAAAAATACATGTTCTGACTGGAATACTGGCTTCTATCCCACCTCAAGGTATGCATCTATCTCTCTCATCTTGGTGTATGCAGGGAGGTCAGAAATATTGTGATGTCATTGGGGGTGGGGGTCAATGGTAGTCCACCACAGAGGATATCCATCAATCTCTCATATTGTCTTAACCTGTTGGCTGCGCAAAGGATCAAGTCTGAGCAGCAGCATCGACAGGCCTCATGGGATCTGTTGTGATCTCCAACTGCATTAATCATGTTGGTGAGGTCAGTCCACACTTCCTTTCTTCAAACTGTATTCCCTGCACGCCAAGGAGTTTCCATCCATGTTATCAGAGAATATCTAGTATGATGTCATTTTCCCTAGGAGAGAAATTGTCACCCCTAGGATGGTTGTCCATCTGAAAGGCATTGATATGCACATTATTATATTCATGTGAGAGCCCAGTTATACATATGATTATGTGGACATCATATGTCACCACAGACACTATGCATTCATGTGCAGTGCAAATGTCTGTAAAACACTGTCTGTGACAAATACTAATGTAACACATAAAAAGTAACAACAATGCTTGCATACAAAAAAGCTGTAAAATCAATATGACTTGTAATATCTCTAGAGGCTGTCTGTTGAATTAGAACCCCTTATAGTCCACATCTGTTGAATGGAAATCCAAAGACAATAGCATCATGCCACCTAAGTCTGCAAGCATTTTACATTAAATCACTACCCAGACTAACAGCTGAAGAACTTAAAGTGTCAGAAAACTTCAGGATCTATAAGCAGACCACAGACAGTACAGCTCTTGTGCATACTGAGCCAGTAGTTGTAAGACTTTTGCTAAGAACCATCAATGATGAAATATCCGTAACAGCAAAAGAACATAGAATTTAGACTTTTGTGAAGAAACAGTTGAACAACTTATGGAAAGGATTAGAAAACCTCAGGATCTGTAGGCAGGCCGCAGACAGTATGGATCCTTTTATAGCCTGAGACAGTAGTTATATAAGACCTTTGTTAAGAAATATCAATGAATCATCAATGAAGAAATATCCATAACAAGAAAAGAACATAATACATACAAATAGTGTGAGAGTACATGGGATTCTGTATGTATACCTCAGAGTATATTGAATTACCAGTAAGTAATATGGATGATCATTAAATCTGTCTTTATGTATTGTTCACATTTGCAATATAAATCTGGCTCTACACCTGCATTTGGGAATGGAAATGGTAAACCTGTAAGCATAAAGGTCAATCAAACATCAGTCCAGTAACTTAAAAAAATTTCTATTAAGGCACACATTTTCAAAAAAATATCTTAAAAAAACATGTACCTTTGAGAATGAGTAGTTTTAACAAATGTAATATTCCCCAAAACAGAAATGATAGCAGGTGCCAATTTACCTCTGATTCAGAATCACTGTGTAAGAGCACCTAATGGGTGTCAAACTTTAAGTACAATTTTCACCATAAATAATTAATGAGGTTCATTAAAATTCTAGGTTTAGGAATCCCATCCGTGCACATCTATGTAAATGGGTTACATGCGGCTTACCACCCAGGTGCACTGTGCAAGTACCTAATAGGTATCAATAAACAGTACCATGTGTGGCACATGCCTCTTTTCTTCCACTGATCTGATATCATGATATAAGTACCACTTTTAAATATTGATTTTGCTACATTTACAAATCAGACAATTGCTACCTGTGAACTAAATGGGATTTGAATGACCATTTTTCAAATTTTGCATTCCTCATACATTTTCCATTGGAAGATCAAGATGGCTACTACCACGAGATGGTGACATCTTTGCACCCAGCTGGTCTGAGGAGGAGACCACCCAGATGCTGACTGTCTACACTTCAGTGGAACATCGGATGACAGCCAGGCCAATGAACTTCATGACTGACATCTGGCACCGTATTGCAAGGGAGCATCAAAGATGTGTGGGGATCTACTGGTCTAGATTGCAGGTTCATCACTGCTATGATGACCTGCATCAGAATGACACACAGAAGCTTCATTGAAGGGTCACTGAGATGCAGAGACAGCCCGTGGGTCCCTGCTGTAAGTGTGACTAATCTACATATACTTGAGCATTCCTACAGAATTTAGATATCTCTGCCCCATATATATCATATAGTTTTTTTTTATAACTATTAAGTAGCCATTGTGACAATTAGCTTATCAAGATAATTATGTAGATATGGTAACTGCTCTGTGTATAAGTATGGGTTTGATTCCCATACTGTTAATTTATTTAATAATTCTTATAATATACATAATTATGATCTTTCTAGATGTACATCTGTTTTCTGATATATAATGACATCTCTTCACATATCCACTGTCTGCGTGCATCACTGATGCCTAGAGTGCCTAGGCCACTGATGACTATGCATTCTGTATTCATCCATTATATAAAAATAAAAAAGAAAGTACCCGAAGCACCTGTAGCACACACACTGTTTATTTCTAATTTAGTGCTTTCGTCCAAGAAGTATATAGACTTCTTCAGAATCTGCCTATTATTTATCCATTATAGTATGCCAGTATTGCCTAATATAGCAATATATGTTTGAATAAAACCTCATACATACCTTCTATAATTCATTCCTTCTAATAAAGTGAACATTCTTACTACAGTCCTGTTTTTTTAAGCCAGAAGTAATGCCTGTCCAGCTGCCTACATGTTTTCAGTTATATGTTAATGACTGTTATTTCTTTAGAGTATAGTGAGCAATAAGTGTTAGAAGTTTCCATATTTATATGCCCTCCATAGGAATATGAATAAACACAAGCAGTACCTGTTTGCTATGACAAAGCACGTGTTTCCTCTTAGCTTGGCCTGTAAGACAACCACCCATCATGGTTATATTCTGGCATGCTGTGGGTTCCAATCCACACAGGGGAAACATAGCATTAAATGGTTCTATTTGTTTGCTTCACCCATAGCAGTTATATAAAGAAGCATATTGCACTTATTGATTTTAGTGTTCATTTTGCGCTTGGTTACAAATAACTCAGTTATTCATTGAATAACTATGAATATGACCATAATCCATAACATGCACCTCTTTAATTGAAGGGTTATTAAAGTAGTACCTGTTTGATAAGAAAACACACATGCTACCTGTAAGTAAACCAGCTAAAATACCTAAATCTTGGTGTGTTGTGGGTTCCAATCCAGATAGGGGAACATGTTATTAAATTGTTCTCTTGGTTTACTTTGCCCATAGTAGTTAAGCATGGAAGCATATTGCACTTACTGATTTTAACGTTTATTTTGTGCATGGTTATGAATAACTCAGTTATTCAACAAATTCCTATGAATATGTGTATAATCCATAATACTCTGTAAATGCAGGGTTAGTAAATCTTGCTACAGACTTACGTTTGACAAATGTTTTCGTCAATATGGCATTATAAAAGTGCTATCAGGTTGTGTTTTATCATTAATAATTACATTCAGTTCAACAGCCACACCATTCTTATTTTTGAGGGAGTGAGGTGTGCAGACTTACATTGGAAATGCAGAACAGGGAAGATGTATGTGTGATGATATGGGATGTGCACTTTGCCAAAGAATATCTTAGTCCTCTGACATAGCTTACTGTGTCCCTCACATATAGCAACTTGTATGGTTCTGTTAACAGAAGCTCTGTGATAATTGACCCTGTCCCACTGTCTGAGGAATGAATGTTTTCCATTAATGTTAATGTTTCTGACCACAGTGCTGACATGAATTAATTTTTGCTAAATATTTACCTACATGCCCAGCACTTGTTGATTCTTTGAAATCTTAAATCAAGGATTCATATTATAGAACAACTTCCATCTAGGTGATGTTGTAACACCAAGTTTCTTCACTACATTCACAACGTCCCTTTTTAGTCAAGGTGGATCAGCTAGACCATGTAGGTATCAATATTAGAGCTGGGATATCCATTATAGCTGCAGGTTTTAATCTCATGTTTAGAGATGTAAACACCTACATGTAACCTTAAAAATGTGTATAGTGATTATCTACTGTTCTTCAGAAGTACATTTTCTAAACTGTTCTGAGAAATGTTTGTTTATCACTGTTATTTGAAGAATACATCATCCATAATTGTTCTTTTCTTTTTTCATGCAGTGAAGGCATAACCAAAAAGCATGCTGTGCATGGAGTGGATGCACAGGCTTGAGGAACAGTGGAGGGAGAGAGGTGTATTGATTACTTTTCCTGTTTTGTAAAATTAAATGCATCTGATCCTTGTTACAGGCCTGTATTTTATTGCTTAGAATGAATGAATATCCATCATGTATCAGAAAGGTAACTGCAATAATCACACTACACCTATGGTTAAAACTGTGATTTAAATACAAAAATGTGGAAATATGTAGAATTAAGCCATTGTTTCAGCACACAGTTTTTGAAATGTATTCCACAACCTAAATGACAGTTGGATTGCTATATCTGTCACACGTAGTTTGGGATTGATGTTTGGTATACAGTTGTTGGTGTTCTGGCTGTTGATTTTAATGCATGGTTTAGTATATTTGCATGAGTTTCACACTGACTGACCTATTATGTATAATCTGCTTATATCCTGTTTCAGTAGGTATCTGCTGTGTCAGTGTTTGCACTGTCATTTTGCAGACTGTGGCAATCCCTTCAGTTCAACAATGTTATTGCATCTACATACAACAGCATGGGTATTTTTGTTACAACACCCTTGTATTTTATGTTTGCTGACAAGTGTGCAGATAGACACTTCTTTGCAACATGTCATACCCAGTAAGCCCTTCATTTCAACATTGGTATTGCATCTACATACAACACCTTGGGTGTTTTATTATAACACACTTGTATCCTAGGTTTACTGGCACTTGTACAGGTAGATATTCCTTTGAAACATTTCATAACCAGCAAGCATCATCAGGATATTTTCATTTTGCAGGCTACTGATTGGTACTAATTGTAGGCAGTTAATACATGCATTTGCGCACATACAATACTGTTAATACAACGGGTCTATATTAGAACATCAAAGTTTCAAAACTTTGGATGTTCTAATATCGACCCCTATTCAGCGAAAGCTGAAAACATCAAACATGCAGAACAGCGAATGTTTTCCTAGGGAAAAAATTTGCTGTTCCAAAACACATACACACAACACAAGCACACCAAACAAACAGCAATCCACACACATACACCTAAATCTTATACCTAACCCTACACTAAACTACATACACCACTAACTATCCACTTACCTTAACCCAAACCCTAACCCTAAGGTCCGTCACTATTGCACACTCACCTCACCCGCACCCAAATCCTAACTCACCTACCCTGCCCTAACCCTCACGTCCACACAATTGCACACTTACCTGACTTGCGCCCTAACCTTAACTCACCTAACCCGCCCTAACCCTCATGTCCACACAGTCGCACACATACCTAACCCGCGCCCTAACCTTCACGTCCACACAATTGCACATATACGTAACCCGCACCCTAACCCTAACTAACCTAACCCATGTTCAATCTCACATTTACCTGAACCCGACCCGTAACTTTCCACCACAGCACTGAAAATACTGAAGCAACAGAAACGGGCAACCAAATTCTTTCCCTAGGAAAAAATTTGGTTTTCTGTAGCTTTGATATTTTTAGCTTTCGCTGAAGAGAGGTCGATATTAGAACATTCGAAGTTTTGAAACTTCGGTGTTCTAATATAGACCCAATACAACGTATATTAGATTTTCATATGCCACAGGCTTTGGTAATTGAACATATAAAATATTTGTCACTGTTGTATTCATTATATTGATGTGTGTTCGGCCAATTGTCATGCTGCCTGATGTTATATGGCTTGGCTAGTTTCCACAATATTCTCAACTCACTTTCTCCACATTTTAACAATGACACTTGGGGGCTGCTTATATGAATCATTACATGCAAACACTACAATTTATAGATTCCTACATTCATAGAATTTTACTACACTAATGATCCAGGTGTGCATTTCTAAGCTTAGCCAAGTTTTCACAAATTAATAATGATGTCCTGTATACAAACAGGGCACTGAGGGGCAGGCATTTATAAGGTTGCCCTGTCCATAATGGACATGGGTGAGACTCCTGGTATAAATTTACAAATCCTCATGCATTGGTGCAGGTTGTGCTTAAATCGTATAATAGGCAAAATCAGCTTAACATGCATTTGAAGCCTGTTCATAGGAAGTGCAGTCTGTGGGAAAATATATCTGTCTCAACAGCAAATTCTTTTTAAGTCACAAGCAAAACTCTGGTCCTTAGACCTTGCATTTCGGTACTGTTTAACTTATGAATATGCAGGAAATTCATAACTGTGGTGTTTGGATGCTTTTTAAGCCAGTCATAAGATCACCCCTCCAAAATATATATCAGGCTGAGTAGAGGGAAAGATCTTTAAGGCCCTTTGCATAAGTCATTTTTTTGTTTTTTTATGCCCTGTATTCTTTGTTTATTTAAAGTCTGAGGTAGCTGTAGTTTCTGCATATGCCTGGTCAGGTACATACTGAAGGGAGCATTGCACTCTATGATTGCTATGATGTGGGCAGACTGCAGTGGGGATAATGACCTCTTTGGACCTAGCTGTCATGCCCTTACTTATAACTTGTGTAACACAAATGGATTTCTTCACCACTGTGGCCATGTGGTGGTGGAAGGTAAGGCTACTGTCTACATGCATACCCAGATTTCTGACCACTAATTTGACTTTTGGGGTCAAATTATCAACATGTTAATTATCTATGATGGTTGACTTTCCAAAGGATACAATTATACAATTCTTCCAATCGATTTTAATGGCATGGCTTTGCTACCATTTTTTAGCCATAGATAGGCCTTTTTGAAGAATGCTTATGTCTGCATGAGAGTCAGTTGTAACCTCTAGCTTGCAATCATCTGCAAAGCTAGCCCTACACCTTCACCATTTGCTTCCACTTCACAGAAACATATACCAACAAGGAGTGACCCCAGAATTAAGCCATTGTGGACTCTGCAACTGACTCAGCTCTTGGTGGAGGTGGACTCACCTATTTTGATCTCCTATGTCCTATAAGTGAGCTATTTGGCTATCCAGCAAGGGATAAAAGGGTTTATACTTAATTTACTGAGATTTTCTATAATGTCTGAGTTAGCTGTTGTATCAAAAGCCTTAACCAGGTCAAGATAAGCTGTGTGCACAGTCTTGCCCACATTCATTGTTTTGGTGACTCTCTCAATGAAGTCCACCAGATTTAATAGGCATAACCTTCCTTTAACAAAGCTGAACTGTGAAGGGTCCAGCATTTACATATTACCTATGCCCTCATTTGTCATGTCCATGATGATTCTTTCCATGACCTTACATATGAGGCTGGTCATACTTAAGGACCTATATTTACCCTAATCAGTAGTTGGACCTCTTTTGTGCAGGGGAATGACTGCAGCTATCTTCCATTATTTGGGCACAAAATCTGACCGTAGGCTGCAGTTGAAAAGTGATTCAAGTCGACCAGAGAGGTCATGTTTCATGTTATTTAGTAATCATCCCAGGAAGTTATTGGGGCCCATGAATGCAGTATATTTTGCCTTAGGAGGTGCATAGAATACCTGTTCCCTAGTCATGTTTGTGTGTAATATGGTATATGGTAATTCTTTTGGATTATCAGGTGGGGAGAGGGGGAGAAATTTCAGCTGAACCACACATTTGCATTCACACACAGACATGATTGCTTAGGGAACACATGCAAGGGAAAAAGAAAGAGAATAATAACCTATTGCCATACACTCAGATGAACAGTTTACTGAAGCAGACAACATTATTAAACAGTGCAGGTCATAATAATAATAATGTTGTGTTGATGTTTACAAGTTTTTTTTTCAAAGTTCATTTATGTTAATGTGACATGAAACAGTGTTGGGCATGCTTCCGTTCAAATGTCACGATGTGTTACATGCTGGCAAGTATTCAAATGATCAGGTGATGTCCTGATTCCCACTGGTAAGCTGTTATGCATGCCATTGCGTGACCTTGAATTTTTTGTGTCTTTCAGCTTTTAGGGGTCGCCACAGCGGAACTCTGGTCCGCTAATGATTGGCAGTAGATTTTTATGTGCCGAGATGCCAGCCCTGATGCACAACCTTCAACGAAGGTACGCCCATTCATGCATGTCTTCACACAGAAGACGCTCTAGCCGAGAATTGAACAGGATAACATCTTACTGTGAGGCGACAACGCTACAGCAGCACCACCACCTCAGTCTATATTGCGTGACCTTGAATAAACTGCTCAAATTGGTGATGGATACATTCTCCCTGACATGTTCGGTTGTTGGTCATGTCTATAACTATAGACGAAGTGACATAAGGAATGTGTTATGTGTATTAGGAGCCATTTACTATCAGCAATTGTGTTGACTATAATTCTACTACTTGCTAATGTTTGCATAATTTAAAATTAAGCTATGTTGTGTACACTAGTACACCTTCAGTCTCATATTTGTATTTTCAGAAGTCACCTTTGGATGGTATGTTAATTAAGTATTTCCACAAACAGGCAAAATAAGTGCTTTTGTCTTGAGCACAAGACTTCATCAGATCTGAAAGTGCTTATTTTGCCTGTTTGTGGAATTATTAAATACTCTTTTCTACACCATGGAAAGATTGGACTTTTTTCTGGTTTGTCTTTGGTCAGAAATATACTTTTGGAATTTTTTGAGTAGATGTTAATTAAGTATATTATATTGCAGATATGCACATCAGTTTTATGTTAAGGTCAGCTATGATCTTCATGGGAATGTGTTAGATGACAGACATTTGTTTTTCATTTATGTTGTGTTTTGCAGTTCATCTTGACAGAGCATGAGACCCATGGATGTTCATCTATCAGATGCAGATGATGAGCACATGCCAGGCCTCTGTCAGAGTTCTCAAGTGATGACAATGATGATGACTACGATGATGAGGAGGAAGCTAGACTTGCACCTGCCCAAGCCATCATGCCTGGGGCGGCAAAGACGATTATCAGGAGGATATCCAGGAGTTTGTGCCTGACATGTTTCAAACACAGCTGAGGAACATGATGAGAACATTTTTCCAGCATATGGCATGGGCTATGCATGATTCATTCAGGAAGCTAGCCCATGAGGTCATCTGTGAGGCTCAGCCCCATCAGCTTGGTCCCTCCTGTCCATAAGCATAGCCTGGGTGCTCCAATTATGTTACACTGCCAATATGCTGATTGCCATATAATTGATTGAACAATGTATGCACTCTAGTGCATGCATACCATGCAGATGACATGCTTATATATTATCATCATGTGGCATTAATTATGTTTAAATGTGTGCATGACAGACATTAACACATTACACTTTCATCCAACATTCAGCTGTCCATTCATTGTGGCACTTAACCTGCAGCTAGTACTGCATCATTTAGCCCATAAACATGTGTTTTACTGAGGGCAACTGACAGGCAACAGATGTTGTTTATAGCCCAGTGCTGCCACTGTGGTATGGTTTGGATTTGTGTATTGCCATATCATTTATGTGCAACGGAAGGACATGTTATTTCCCATGTATTTTGGATGGCAGTTGTCATGCTATCCCACTGGCATGGTGTGGGGCTGTGTGCCATGTTTTGGCAATGCTGATTTCATGTGGAGGTCATATACAGGTATATCACAGCTATGGCCAGTCGTACTTTTCTGACTGTATCAAACATGTATGTACCATTAATGTATACACAATGTTACAGATAAATTATTCTGTAAAAGTACATTAAGCTGTGTTTGCTGTATCTTACATTTCCACGTCTGTTACTTATTTACATACGTTCACACCTTCTGTAAATAGTTCTACACATTAACTGATTGCCCATGTCTCTGTACATAGTCAGATCCCTAGTGGCACACAATTGCACCTTTGACATGTGAGTATTCACTGATTTACAGTCAAAGTGCTGTAATGATGCTCACAGGAGTGTCCTCTGCTCAGTAATGAGCAGGGTGGGTGACATACACCTGTAGTTGTTTATTCAACATTTGCATAACAGTATATGTGTATGTGCTTAGAATTCTTAGCTTGCTTACCTATGCATGTTGGTTACATGATTGTACATTAGTGTGTGTGTGTGTGTGTGTGTGTGTGTGTGTGTGTGTGTGTGTGTGTGTGTGTGTGTGTGTGTGTGTGTGTGTGTGTATGTGATTTATACATGGCCATTTCTGTGGACATCAGAAATCATTCTGGCCATTTGACATACATTGGCAATTCACTTAAATGTATTTTGAGTTGGCTTCTACAGCACCCTGTGTGTTGTACACATGAATTTGCAGTATGTCAACTCACCTTATCCTGCTTCTCCCTGATGTGGGTCAGGTTATCCACCTAACTTCCACTTCCAAATTATAATTTGCATATATGTTTACCTTTGCAGCAAGTATTGACCATTGCCATGTTGTTGACATGGTGAACATATGCCAAATGCATGGCTATTTTACAGATACAGGACATCTGCATACAGGTCGCTGGCTACTGCTTGCATTACATCCTTGTTCTCATTATACGTGTGTGTTAACCAGGGTACATTGTTAAAATCCATTAGCACAACCTGACATGCTTATTAAGCTGTAGTGTTTTACTTTTGTAAATATTCTTACATGTTATTGGTGTGTATATGTGTATCAAGATTGCTTTCATGTATGTTCCAACTAGGCCACTGACAGTCATACATATATGCCTATGCTTGTGTGTTGCCTTTGACATGGCACGTGTGTGACATATATGCATTTCATTACACATTTGAGTTGTGTACATCTACTTGTGTATTTAGTGGCCATTTTGCTGTTTTTCTGCAGTATTGCTGTTTGGCACTGTGCTTGGTTGTTTGCCTTTCACCTGCATGATCATAGGTCCAGTTTTCTCCTCTGCTGGAATTATCTAGCATTGCTAGATCTGCATTTGCTCATCTGTGATGTTGCTTGCAGTGCTGATAGACTACTTGGATAGGAGTTTATTTATCCAAGTTGTACTATGATGCTTATTTATTACCCTATAACACACATCTACCATTGGTCACACACATCCAAGTATGACTGCCACACAGTTTGCGACATGTCATAATCTGATAGTGCATAGGTAGATATGTTTTCTGCATTTCACCATGGCTAGTATACATTTCCACCCTGTCTGATAACTTTCCATTGCAAATGTTGTACAGTCTGCATCTGTGTAACTTACCTGTCCTTACTGGGTTTTTTTTCCCAACCTTTGTCCATAATGTTTTGTGATATTTGATCTATGGGTATACCTGTTGTGATGGCATTCTCCTCTTCTTTACTATCTTTACCTTTCCTTCTATTCTTAAATAATGAGGCCTATTCCCACAAAAAAATAAATAAATAACTGCCCATGTCCCTTTGATTTTCCCTGAGATTTTCCTATGGCAACATCCCTTTACCCTAGGATTGCCCCATACTACAAATGGACAGAAGCAGCTCCTAAATGCTTTACCCCTTCCCTGGGTCCCCTCAAATTATCAATGGTTTGATCCCAGTTATTCTCATTAGAGATAATTTAAATGTATCAACCATGGGACGAGTAAGGCCAATCTCTAACCAAATGGGATTGGTTATTTTGAGCACAAAAAGGGAAACTGGTTTGGCTTAAAATGGCCCACAAGAACAGCTAGCCTAGTACTTACCATGAACCTATTGACCTTTAAGATAGATTATACTGATAATTTTGAAAGACAAACTAGCAACATTTATTATATATATATTCTTTATATTACATAAATATGTTATATAAATAAGATTGGTTTATATAATTTGCCTTTGTAGGCACTTTGACATAGATAGGCAAGATTGTTTAATCTCAAGAAAGGATTAAAAGGAAGGTTTCAGAAGGCTGAATATGAGGAAGTGAATGTGTTCTTTATCTCAGTATTTAAAAGGAAACAAAGAGAACAGGATATTATACTGGAAAGCAGAGCTAGTGATACAGATAAAATCAAATGGACAGGATAATGACAAAAAGCAGAAACAGATAAAATCACAGTGGACTAAATGAAGATAATAGAGAGGGATAGTTGTCTCAATAGTGTTAACATTTTTAGTTCCAATAATTAGAAGTCCTTTAACTAAACTTGCACAATGTTTGGTTTCAAACCCATATGCTGCTACGGGCCTGGGGAATACCAGACATGGATTTGGTAGGTATCTGAGTCTAAGAAGGAAAAGCCAGATGTTGATCTGCTAGTCTAGCCTCCATGCTGAGGAAGTTTATTGGAAAAAAAAATCTGTGAGGCAGGCTTGTAATGTTCTAGAACATTAAATGTCTTACAAACAAGAATTGACATGAGTGGGGGTTGACATGATGGTTAAGGTTTTTACCTTATGGACACAAGGTGCAGAATTTGATTCTCACATGGGTTAATTGGTAGGCTTAAAATCATCCATGAGGGCAGTTAGCCTAATACTAATCTATGAACCTGTTATATATTATTTATTCCAATATTAAGGTGCCTAACCACAGCCAATACACAGAAAAAGCATCAAGCAGATATGTTGATAGCAAAAATAATATTTGGTGGGAAGAACAACAAGAACAAGTTGCACTAGTCATGAGTGTTCAGAATGGAGTCTCTGTGAAGATTCAAAAATGCAAAAATGCTCCAATCCTGACTAATCCTTTCTCCAATTTGTATAGATCTTCTCCCATATGTATCCCCCCCTTATTTACTTTTCTTCCATCTCCTCTTAACTAAAGAAGTTAAGTGCTCAATAGGAGAGTTAGCACACTGGAATCTGTGTTAAATCTTTTGTATACTCTTTATCGTATAATACTTTTACAATCTAATGGTTATTTTTTTTAGTATAATTAACACCTTACTGTATCTCTTCTGTTGCATGAGTGAAATTCTGTTTTTTTTTTCTATTTTTTCTTTGTATGATCTTTATGTATTAATTACTGTCACTGAGGAGCTTTTCTCCCCGGACCTCCACTGAAAATGGACATGTAATCCAGACGGACTATCCCAGTCAACAAATGTAAAATAAATAAATAAAATAAATAAATAAATAAAATAGAATTTAAGTGACCATTGAGGACAGGCCACACTACTGGATACCTGCATCAGTAAAGGTAATTGTTTCCACAGATTAGAGGCAGGCAAGCAATAGAATACTTACAGAAGTCTCTAAAATGGTTCTGGGAACAACTGGCAGCCCTTAATCTGATGATCTGCAGGTCCTTAGGTAGCCTGGGTCTTCAGAGCCCAACTCAGTGTGGTATATTGTGCCTTGCATTGACTGCTTAGGAAAATAACAAGAGGATCGCTTGGAACTTTAGATAGTGTGGGATGAAGGAAACATACTAAGTAAGTGGTCAGAGGACAAGTAAAAGAACTGAACTTTTATTACAGGACCATGGAGCAGGAGAGTAAGAATAATTTACCTACCAGTAACACCAATACCATACCTCTCAACCTTTAAGTGCAAGAAATCTGGACAAAGTTAAAAAATAATTGCTCTTATAAACTTAGAACATAGCTAGAATAACAGTGTCTGCAGTATCATGCATTTTTTGAAGGGTATTATACCTGAAACTCAAATGCATGTCATTACTTAGTCAGTTTAATTCTCAATTATTTGCCAGAAAACTGCATTTTATGTAAGGAACAGACCAAAAATGAAAGGCATAAATCTGAAAGGTATGACCGATATAAATATGTTGGTTGTAAATGCAGATGACAAGTTTCTAGACTCTTTATACTTCCCGTAGCATGGACAGATAACTGATAGTTATAGCTAAATGAAAAGAAAAAAAATGCAAAATATTATGCATACTAGTGGACTAAATGCAGAGAAAGCATAGATATTAGTGGGGATCGCCCAAGAGTTAACAGAGTAAGAAGATGAACTTGTGGTTATTAAAACCATCAATAGGCTGGCTGAAACAGTATGTGAAAAAAGGGCAGTGGCAGGATTCTGCAAGATACTGAAATGTGTAACTAAGAGAATAGAGCTTGGGGATACCATATACCACTTCCTGTTCTATAGGACATTGGTAACATTATTCTTGGTATACTCTGGCTACTTATGATGGTAATACCAAAACAAATAAATTAGACTAGTGTAGTACACAAGAGATGGGTAACAAATAGTGCTGGGAATGGGAGGGACAGATATGTGAGTAAATACAGAGAGTGTTTGGCATGTACATATTGAAAGACAGAAGAAAAATAAATAATATACATGGATACACTCATACTCTCAGCTGTCCAGATTTTCACAGAATGTCCAGGATTTTGCCTTTTATTTTTGGTCTGTTCCTCAATAAATTAGCAGTTCACTGGTAAATCATTGAGGATTAATTTCATTAAATAATAACAGAAATTTGAGTTTCAAAATTCATATCCTTCAAACAAATGCTTTCTAATGTAAAATCTTTGTGTATATCAGTTGTCTATCTTTATAAGAGCAACATTTAAAAAACTGTCCCTAATTTTAGGCCTTTGTCCCCTTGTTATTTTCTTGTGCTTTCAGGTTGAGAGGTATAGAAATATTGCATTGTTAGTATGCACCTCAGTGGGGTGGAATTGAAGAGAAGTGACAAAGAGCGAAGAGGCAAGAAATAGCACCTGAAGGAAGAATGTATTAAGACTTGCTTGTTGAAAAACTGTTTTGGATAGATGTTAGTGAGACTCCATGGTGAACTCTCAGAGGGCTTGATGGAAGAGAATGTATCACAGGGCTTCAAGGAAGCTGATTCAGATGAAAGAATTCATAGGACAAAGGATGGACAGTGGCAGCAACATATGAGCTGGTGACATGATTCGCCAGACATTGTGGCACAATGAGTCATCTGTCAGCATCTTCTATGGGCATAGATTCATATGGTTTGATTTTTGTATGGCAGTTCAATTACCCTCTTCTGATTTTAATTTTGTGATGGAGATTCTGTATATTGTCTTGACATTGATTTTTCCTTCCTAAGGATGAGGTAGATAATTCAGACTCATGCAGGGATTATGCTCGCTTTCTAAAGTGAAAATCCGCAACAAGTACTTCCTAGCCATATAACAACAACTGTACCTCCTCCCTTTCTTTGACACCTTCCAAAAGAATATTGTACTACTAACTGTTAGAATGCTTCTGTTGTATAATGTGAAGGCCCATGCGACTGAAATATGTCAGTGCAATAGGAAACCAGTCTGTTGTTTGATTATATTTTGTGTCAGATTACCTTTTAGTACTGTAGCACTTGGCAATGTCAGTTGTCAGAAGCAAAAATGTACTATATTAGCAATGTAAAGTGAATTAAATAAAGTACATGTTGCAGAAACTTTTCACCTTGACACTGTTGTAGCTTGGAGAAAACAGCAATTAGGTTTTTACATGCATTTCCAACAAAATGCAGCACTGGTACATTAAAGAGATTTGTTTGCCCAAGTCTGCAAATTTTCCTGAAGGCAAACCACATGATGAAAGAAAATTTATTTTGAATTAATGCAATAAATCAGTACTTTCTTAAATAAAACTAGAAATGTCAGCAGTTCTATTATGAATTACCTCTTTCAGAGGGCATATCAGAAGTTCAGGAGGTAAATACAGTTATTAAATAAACTGAAAAGGTGAGGAATGCATCAATGCCTTTGAAGTAAGAATGGAAATGTAATACCATCTAACATTTTATTTGCAGGTCTAATTTTTTCTTACACCAAAAGGAATATTTTTTATGGCAGGAAGGGCATTGTACCATGACTGAAATGGCTTCTACCTTTCAAAAAGTGCTGTACATTGGAATGTGATAAAAGGGGATTCAAATCAGCATAAAGAGTTTAGAAATCTGAGCTTAAGTAATTATATAGCTATATCCATAAAACCAAATGTTTTAGAAATTTGAGATTCAGCAATTACAGTTATACCTAAACACATATTCGCGCAGAAACACATACACACATGCACACACTCATGCATGTTCACACACACACACACACACACACACACACACACACACACACACACACACACACACACACACATGCACACAAGCCTACCTTTCTAATGAAATATAGTACCTATGTAAGCCAAAAGCTAAAATATATATAGAGTACAGCTTACCTGAAACATGAATTCTGCACTGGTAAGTTATAGAGCCTAAAACAGAAAGTGAAGAAGAAGCACAAGGAATGCAATATAATGTTTTACTTTCTTTAAAGGTTGTTACCTTTTTAATCTAGCCAACATTTTTAACAAAAGAATCAAAATTAATAGCTTTCATGTCATACTTGTCCTTCTAAGAGATTACCTCAATATTTTTTATTAAAAAGAGACACAATAAATAGTGTTAAGCTGCGGTGGTGCAGTGGTTAGTGTTGCCGCTTCACAGCAAGAGGTTCTCTGGTTTGATCCTTGGCTAGGGTGCTTTCTGTGTGGAGTCTGTATGTCCTCCCTGTGGTCGTGTGGGTTTGCTCCAGTTTCCTCCCAAAGACCTGCTGTAGGTGGATTGGATACTCTAAATTGGCCCTAGGCATGAGTGCATATGTATGTGTGCCTTCTGTGGAAGGTTGGGCACTGGTCTTGCAATGCAACACTGTAGAATTCCACTGCCAGTCATGAGCAGACAAGTGATCCACTGTGGCAACCCCTAACTGGAAGAAAAAGACTGTCATATTCTTCCCCTAACAGAACTATAGCGTAAATTAGCACCCTTGGATGAATTGGACAATCATAAAAGCACTGTCAGCAGGCTAATAAAAGTAAATGATTACTAAAACAACTCTGAAACAGCCAGGGACACTAGTGGATCTGAAGTGAGTGTTTAATTAGTTTGGGTCATTTGGGTGACAGACAACGATGGTGTGTAACATGCTGTCTTTGACACTAAGACAAGAACATGCCAGTTAATTGACTTCTTCAATACGGGAGGCATTTACATGAAAAGCCCTAATTTCAGCTGCCTATTTAAAGATGCTGGTAGCTTTTAAACTTATTTTTCATTTTCTGAATGTATTTGTTTTCAGTGTCACTATCTACAATATATGTGCAATATTGTGGATCCCCTGAGTGGGGAAGTATTTTCTTTTTTTTTTTTTTGCTTTCTTTAATTTGCCCGATGACACATCACTATAAGTACTTTAATCTGCAGCTGTAATCCAACTTTTTTATTAGATAGATTCGTATGTACTCACCAGGCTATTGATATATGAAAATTTTAAGAAGGTAAGCCTTGTCTTTCTCTAGTAGTTTTTAACCCTTATATTTTGCATACTGATAACTCAGAGATAGGCTGAACAAGGATATATTATAAGGCATTTACATATATCTTTGAGCAAGAAAGGTGCTACACTGAGGATGAATTTGAAGCACTTTGCTTTATGTGGAGTGGAAGCCAGTTCCATACAAGCAATATTCTCTGCGATACAGACCTATCCTTCCAATATGTTCTATTTATTTTGCAAAAAGATTGAGATCCCTTGAACAGTTGTTTATGATACCATTGAACTTGTGAATGGGTAATAGGTCTGACAGAATAGGGGCTGTTGAAAATCTATATGCAAGATAGCGGTCGCCTCTCAGTAGTCAGTATGATACTGAGAAAAGACATAAGGCTTTCAGATAGTCTGCAAAGTGTTTGCAATTTAGGTCCTGATTATTTTAGTGAGAAAGCATTGTGGTCATTCCAAATGTGGCAAGTGTTTTTGGACAGGGCCATACTGAAAGGGGCATTATACTTAATGATTGGCCTAATGAGTGCTGAGTGCTAAGTACAGTAGAACAATTATATCCGGGGATCTGGCTGCAATATCTTTAGATATAAACTGTACAATGAAAAAGGACTTCCTGGCAACAGCAGATACATGGTGATCAAAAGACAGTTCATTGCCAACATAGATTTCTAGATCTCTTACTATGCAATTAATTTTCAGGGATGTGTTGTCAAAGTGGTTGTTACAAGGGTAGTTATACTAGTCAAAGGTTATGATTATACACTTCTTGGCATTTAGTTTTAGTTTATGGTTTTGACTCCAGCTATTTATTTGGAACAGGCCATCTCAGTGGATCTTGGTGTCCTCTGTAGAGTTTATAAGGGTATTAAGTTTGCAGTTATCTGCAAACTTGTTTATCCACAAATCATTAATATTAGCTTTGATCTCTGATAAGTAAACCTCAAAGAGGAGTGGCCCCAGGGCTGAACCCTGGGGTACACCGCTACTAAAACATCTTTTGCCTTAACTTTTGGATTGCATTTGTGAGTCAGTTTTTTATCCAACAAGTTACATATTGATTGACATTAAGATGGGAGAGTTTCTGTATGATACCTGAGGGTTGGGATGGTGTCAAACATCTTTTAAAGGTCTGGATATGTGATTTACACTGTTTGCCCTCATCTATTATTTCAGTAACCTTTTCAAAGAACTTGACAGGGTTAAGTATGCAGGGCCTGCCCTTGATGAATATTCATTGGGTTGTGCTGACAGACTGTACTTTACTTATATCCTTATATGTTAATTTCATAATGATGCTTTCCATAGCCTTGCAGATGAACTGGTCAGGCATATGGGTCTGTAATTACTAATGTCCATTGAACAGACATCTTTGTACAAGGGAATGGCCATTGCTGTCCTCCATTCATCTGGCATGAAGTCTATTTGAGGCTTGACATTAAATAGTTTCTGTACAGTATCAGTTGTCATGTTTCAGGCAAACCAGTAAACAGCCTGGCATGTTATCTGGACAGATGTATTGTTTTTGGCCTTCACAAGCACCTTGAGAACTTCCTCTTGAGTGATTTGAGTGGGGGTGTATGTATGGATATGTAACCTGAGAATATTGTAGGGAAGAGGGGGATGAAGTTTGATTTAAATTTTTATGATAGTGGATTGGTTATCTCCTCAGGGTCTGAGAATATGATATTGTTTGCTCTTGGGTCTGCACAGGACTGGGCATTGTTTATGACATTTTTAACATAATTAAAGAAGGTGTTGTGGTTACCCTTTGCCTGAGTGGCTATTTTTACCTCATATGTGGCTTTGCTTAATTTGATCAGGCCCAGAGTTCATTGTTCAGGATAGCAAAACCATTTTTGCCATCTTGAAAATTAGATTTACTATTGTGTGCAATACATGTTTTTACTTTTATCACAGAGCCTGTTTATATTCAGGTTCCACCACAGGGGTTTATTTTTGACTTTGGTATTGTATTAATTTATTTCTGAAGGGATCAGATGGATTTATGCAGATATTTACAGGTGCATAAAATCTGTAAGTGAAAAATTCTGCCAGCTTTACTGTTACCAAAATGTTGCTTGCAAGATACAGGAAGCACCCCTCATTCCAGTACACAAGATTGTCCCTCTGTAAATATTTTTGTTTGTTTGTTTTCTTTTCTGTAGCATAGTATTTGTATATTAACAATGTTCTCTCTTTCAGTTTTAGTTTTCATGATGTTGATGCTATAAGTATACTAACATAAATCCAGCCAAACTGCTTTGTAAAGGCCATGGTGTGATGTTGTAGCCACAGTGCACAACTGATGTCCCACCTGACTACAGAAAATATTGAGCAAAAGATTCCCTTATGCATTCCTTTCGCAATGATCCTTATGAACAAAAACAATGACTGAGAAGGTCACTGAAAAACCAATCACTAAAAACTCCAGCAAAGCTAAAACTTCCACTGAGTGACCTCCCAAACCTCTTGTATCAGAGGCACGTGGGATATATGCGAATGATCCTTATGAACATCAGGTGTTTCAGCTAATTGGCGATTCTGAATGCCCATGACTTGTTTCGTCATTTTAATGGACAATTTCAGGCCCTTAAAGCCAAATCCCACTAGCTGTGGATATGCATATTTTGGCCTTGTTATGACCTCATCAGCACAACACAAGTAGAGTATTTGACTAAGTATTAGAAACACAGGGCTGTTATACCCAGCTGATGTCCATTATCATTAGGGTCACTGCAAAAATATCCCGAACAATAAACTAGTGAGGTTTAACACTAGTGGGGTAAAACACTCTGCTTGTGCTGTGCTGATGAGGCCATAACTACGCCAAAATATGCATAGCCACACCTAGTGGGGATTTGCTCTATTGGCCTGAAATTGTCCATTAAAATGATGAAACAAGTCATGGGCATTCAGAATCGCCAAAAAGCTGAACACCTGATGTTCATAAGGATCATTTGCATATATCCCACATGCCTCTGATACAATAGGTTTGGGAGGACACTCAGTGGAAGTTCTAGCTTTGCTGGAGTTTTCATTTTGTTTTTACTGATTGGTTTTTCAGTGACCTTCTCACTCATTGTTTTAGTTTGTTGCTTGGGATATTTTTACAGTGACCCTAATGATAATGGCATGTTGCTCTGATCGTAGTGCACAGCATCTTGGGTTCAAACCTTGGCAGTGAAATGCATGGTAGTAACACAGCATTTTGTTCTAGCAACTTTCCAGGATTATGCAAGCAATGTTTAAAATGTGTCCCTAGTTTTTGGCTTTTGTCCCCCCCCCCCCAATAAATTTTGGCTTTTTCCAGATTTCTTGTGCTTCAAAGTTGAGAGATACAGCTGAGTGTTAAGTGCATTTTATAAGGAGCTGAGAGCTTGAAGAGAATTGTAGTGCTGCTTATGCTGCATCTGCTTTTGTTGTTAATAGCGCAACAGATAGTGTACTTGTTTTTGATGCAGAAGACTGTGGGTTCTACTCCCACAGTATGTAAATGCATTACTGATACTGTACTGTGTTGTACTTTTAAAGGGGGTGGATGCTGCAGTCCTGAGTAAGCCCAGTAAGGAAACCTCCATAAAAAACTTCTCCAAAGCCAACTTCATGCTACTCAAGTCAGAAGTGACAAACGTCATGACACATATGCAGACAGGAACTGAAAGTTCAACTGCTGAATCCTACACTAAAGCACTGTATGAGCACATCCACTCATGCATGAATCGTGCCATCCCAAATAAAACCAAGATGCACTACTCCAAAAAAGGAAGCCAGTCTGGTGGTCCCCTGCCATAAACAAACTTTACAACAAAAGGAAGAAATTGTTGCAGAAAAGAGGAAAATCCCAGGATGCAAAAAACTCCCTTACCAGTCTCAGTAAGAAGCTGAGATCCCTCATAAAATCCTCCAAAGCTAGTTATGAAAATAAAATTGCCAAAGATTCCAAAGACAACCATAAGGCATTCTATAACTATGTCAAGAATCTAAATGGCAATGCTCAGATCTGCTCTGAGCTACAACAGAACGGCATTACATATACTGATCCCAAGGATATTTCCAATATCCTGGCAGATCAATTCAGTGCCAACTTTACCCCCTCTCCCCCCCTAAATGGCCCATCTCAATACTGGAAGACTGCCAAATTCTGATAATAACGGCCACACAGGTAAAAAATGCACTTTCCAAAGTTAAGAATATAGCATTCATGGGACCAGATGACATCCTGGGCTGTGTATTACATGAACTACAAAATTAACTGGCACCTCACCTAAGTGTCATGTTTAATCATAGCCTCACCTCAGGCTTTGTGCCCACTGAGCTAAAGTTATCCCACTCCACAAGGAGGGATCCACCTTGGATCCCAAGAACTATCACCCCATCAGTCTGACCAGCCTGATCTGCAAGGCCATGGAACGTATTATCATGGAACTTATAAACAAAGACATTGGCAACCTTCAAACACTGGACCCACACAGTTTGGGTTCATGAAGGGCCGATCTTGTCTCCTGAACCTGATTGACTTCTTTGAATCGGTCTCCAGAGCCATGGACAAAGGTAAAGCAGTCCACACAGCCTATAAGGACCTCACCAAGGCCTTTGACACCATCCCCCATAATCATAGCTAGACTTACTAAGCTGGGCATTAATCCCTACGTCACTTGATGTGTTTTACTTGCATTCTGCTTTAACAGTATATTAAAACTTGAAAAGAGACCACAGCTCTGTCTCTTCTGAGTCAGGCAGAAATTAGAACTGAGTCAGGCAGAAATTAGAACTAACCAATTAAGGACTCATTCATAAGATAGAAGAGGTCACTTAAGGTTAATCATTTGTGAACTGAGGGAGAGGAGCTAGGAACTAAACCTCCTATTTAAGGGGTAAAATAAAACATTTCAGAGCTTTACCAGAAAGGCTCATTCAGACTCTGCTACACTTTGCTGTGAAGGAAAGGTTAGTTTGCTTTTATTTTTTGTATTTTGTATTACTTTATTGCCTTTTTATATTTTGAATACTGTGGTTTGTTTTCTTTACCTTGTGTTTTACTTGCATTCTGCTTTAACAGCATATTAAAACTTCAAAAGAGACCACAGCTCTGTCTCTTCTTAGGCAGAAATTAGAACTGAGTCAGGCAGAAATTAGAACTGATCAATTAAGGACTCATTCATAAGATAAAAGGCAATAAAGTAATACAAAATACAAAAAATAAAAGCAAGCTTAATCATTTGTGAACTGAGGGGGTGGAGCTATGAACTAAACCTTCTATTTAAGAGGTAAAATAAAACATTTCAGAGCTTTACCAGAAAGGCTCATCCAGACTCTGCTACACTTTGTTGTGAAGAAAAGGTTTGTTTGCTTTTATTTTTTGTATTTTTAATTACTTTATAGACTTTTTATATTTTGAATACTGTGGTTTGTTTTCTTTACCTTGTGTTTTACTTGCATTCTGCTTTAACAGCATATTAAAACTTCAAAAGAGACCACAGCTCTGTCTCTTCTGAGTCAGGCAGAAATTAGAACTGAGTCAGTCAAAAATTAGAACTGATCAATTAAGGACTCATTCATAAGATAGAAGAGGTCACATAAGGTTAATCATTTGTGAACTGAGGTGGTGGAGCTAGGAACTAAACCTTCTATTTAAGGGGTAAAAATAAACATTTCAGAGCTTTACCAGAAAGGCTCATCCAGACTTTGCTACACTTTGCTGTGAAGGAAAGGTTAGTTTGCTTTTATTTTTTTGTATTTTGTATTACTTTATTGCCTTTTTTATATTTTGAATCCTGTGGTTTGTTTTCTTTACCTTGTGTTTTACTTGCATTCTGCTTTAACAGCATATTAAAACTTGAAACGTGACCACAGCTCTGTCTCTTCTTAGTCAGGCAGAATTATTTTCCCGCCGTCCCACCCAGTTACAGTTGTCTTGTTAAATACCAATGTCTTTCTAGTTGCCTGCCTCTTATGTTAATCTGACCATATATCTCATTTCCTCTCTACTTTCACTGGCTTGTGTGAGTAATCACAAAATCATTTTTAAAATCCCCCCCCCCTTCAACTATTTAAATTTATTGGCCATCATACTGTATTCCATAGTACCAGAATACAAAAGTGACCACCCCTTTCAATCCATCTTGCTGTTTTAAAAATAGTAACTCTCCACTAAACCTTAAATTTTTAAACAGGTAAAACTTAAGTTACCTACTTTCACATCTAACTTCTCTAGTGCACACTGCAGTGTGCATTTTTTTTAATCTTACCTTTAAGCATCCCTGTGACTAGCACTTGCTCTAATACCTGCTGGAAAACACTAGAAAGCCTTAAACTGATACAAGCACTCAACTCTCCTTGTTAATAAGGAGAAATTAATAGTAGGCACTAAACAATCTATAATTGCAAAGTACCTTGCTAAGGTAAGGGAAAACAGCTCCTGTACTTTACAAAAAAAAAAGAAAAGCACCAAACCAGGCATGTCCAGGGGTCAGCTTCTGGTGATTTCTCCTGTCCACCTGGTGAATCTGGTCATACTGGGGCAATGCAGCAATTGCCTCATGTACACAGACAACCCTCTCCTCCTACCAGCCAACACTACAACCTGTGAGAGATGCACTTATATAGCCAAAATGGAAGCAAAGCTCTCTCCACCCAAGATTGCGCTAGACAGTCAAGAGGAGAAGATTAACACCCACACTACACCTCAAGTAACACATAGCCCTTCTAAGCCCACACCACCAGCACCCACATATAGCAACACTAAATCCACATATGCAGAGGCCCTTAACAGTAACCTGCCCAAGCAACAAGGACCTCTGAAGCTGAAACACAAACACCAATCACAACCAAAATGTCACATAGTTCACAACACCAGTGTGCCACCCAGCAACAGCCCCTAAGGCAAGACAACATACCTAACACTTTAGTCATAGGTGACTCTATAGTCGGCACACTGATGTCCCACTCACCAGGTTGAACAAGGAGAAAATTACAGTCAGCTGCCTGTCGGGTGCCAGGATCTGCCACATAACGCATGCACTCAAGTCATTCCACAGCAAGTACAAATATGACTCTGTCATTGTCCATGTTGGAGTGAATGACTTGAGACGTACCTTCCTGGACTACAAGAAAAGAGACATGGAAGAGCTCTCGGATCATGTGGCTCAGACAGGTATGACCCTAGCTCTAAGTAGCATCCTGCCTTCGCCCAGAATGATACCACAATATAAGGACCAAATGATTGACTTCAACATTTGGCTAAGCTTCTGGTGTCATTCAAAGGGGATCCAGTATATGTCTGCTTGGGACGACATGATCGACTGACCATGATGCTTTGCCAGAGATGGTCTGCACCTGTCGCCCCTGGGATTCAGGTTACTGGTGAAGGCTCTTGCCACCCCTATAGTGCCTTTTTTAGGCAAAGTTCAAAGGACAAAACCACCACCGTAACAGGTACAAGCATGCAAAATCTGAAGGTAATGCTACTCAATGCTAGAAGTTTAAACCTCAAAATGCACTCTCTTGAGGCACTCCTAAAAATGGAGAACATCAGTATCTGTGCAGTAACGGAGACCTGGTTCAAGGCTCCTCCAGAGACCACCCCTGCAATACCAAACTACAACTCTTACCACACTTTTTAGCCACCAAACCAGGACCGAAACACTAAAGGTGGAGGAGTGTCAATATTCACCAAGGATATTCACACCACCAGGCTAGTTGCCCAACACAATGCGTCTGAAATTCTTCAGGTGCAACTAACACTAGGTAATACTGCAATCCAAATTGTAGCTTGCTACAGATCCCCCACCATGCCCCAAGATTCTCACTACACCTTTCTAAACATACTGGAAAATATTACAATAGAACAAAACACCCTAATACTGGATGATTTTAACTACCCTGCCATTAACTGGGGAAACTACTCATGTACCAACACCTTTGCCCAACGGCTCTTGGAAATCATAAATTCCAATGCCCTGGATCAACTAATCCATAGTCCCACCAGGGGCTCTGATATCCTAGACCTGGTCATTACCCACATGGGAAATTGATGCTCCACACCTATGGTCACCCCCTCATTAGTCAGATCTGACCATAAGCTAATCACCCTTAACATCCACATCCCACCCCCACCCCTGAGTAAGGAAACCTCCATAAAAAACTTCTCCAAAGCAAACTTCATGCTACTCAAGTCAGAAGTGACAAACTTCATGACACCCATGCAGACGGGAACTGAAAGTTCAACTGCTGAGTCATACACTAAGGCACTGTAAGAGCACATCCACTCATTCATGAATTGTGCCATCCCAAACAGAACCAAGATGCTCTCATCCAAAAAAAGGAAGCCAATCTGGTGGTTCCCTGCCATAAACAAACTTTACAACAAAAGGAAGAAACTGTTGCAGTAAAGAGGAAAATCCCAGGATGCAAAAAACTCCCTTACCAGCCTCAGTAAGAAACTGAGATCCCTCATAAAATCCTCCAAAGCTAGTTACGAAAATAAAATTGCCAAAGTTTCCAAAGACAACCACAAGGCATTCTATAACTATGTCAAGAATCTAAATGGCAATGCTCAGATCTGCTCTGAGCTAAAACAGAATGGCATTAAATATACTGATCCGAAGGATATTGCCAATATCCTGGCAGATCGATTTAGTGCCAGCTTCACCTCCCTCTCACCCCCTAAAGGGCCCATCTCAATACCAAAAGATTGCCAAATTCTGGTAATCACGGCCACACAGGCAGAAACTGCACTCTCCAAAGCTAAGAATACAGCATCCATGGGACCAGATGACATCCTGAGCTGTGCAAGACCATGGAGTGTATTATCATGGGACTTATAAACAAAGACACTGGCAACCTTCAAACACTGGACCCCACCCAGTTTGGGTTCGTGAAGGGCCGATCTTGTCTCCTGAACCTGATTGACGTCTTCAAATCAGTCTCCAGAGCCATGGACAAGAGTAAGGTGGTCCACACAGCCTATCTAGACCTTGCCAATGTCTTTGACACCATCCCCCACTCTAGAATCATAGATAAACTTACTAAGCTGGGCATTAATCCCTATGTCACCCAATGGGTTGCTAACTGGCTTACTGATAGAACTCACACTGTAAAAGTAGCCGACTCCAAATCCAGCTCCAGGCCAGTGACAAGTGGAGTACCTCAGGGTTCAGTCCTGGGACCGCTCTTGTTTGGCATCTACTTCTCTGAAGGACAGGCCAACACTAAGGGACTCTGGCTAAGAAAGTTCGCAGATGACTGCAAACTGGGAGCCATTATTGAATCCCCAGATGATGTGGATGTTCTACAAAAGGGCCTTATAGAAACAGATGCTTGGTGCCAGAGCTATGGGCTCAAGCTCAATGCCAAGAAATGTATAGTTATCCCCTTTGGGAAAAAAACATGTACCCGTGAATTACCATATAGGTGGCAGTACACTAAACATCAAAAGTGTGATAAGAGACTTAGGGACATAGGTGGACAGTGGTCTCACCTTCGATAACCACATTGCCACAACAGTCAGGAAATCCTTCTATGTGGCACACCTCATTAGTAAGGGTTTTTCATCCAGAAAAAAGGAGGTCATTGTCCCACTGTACTCATCCCTCATTAGACCCATTATAGAATACAATGCCCCATTTGGTATGTACCTCTCAAGACATCTGCAACAACTGGAAAGGCCACAGAAATACCTCACTAAAAGAATCACAGGCCTAAAGCAGATACCCTATGCTGACCGCCTTAAAAAACTCCAGCTATACTCTGTCGCATATCATCTACTCAGAGGCAATCTCTGCTTAACATACAAGGCCATGTCAAACTCAGAGCTGTTGGACATGCTACACTTAAAGAAATCCCAATCCCTCAGAGCCACACACTCCAGGGATCTAAACCTTGTCATCACAATGAACAAAACATGCTGGAGGGATAGGGTCCTGACCCATAGACTCCCCAGACTCTGGAATAGATTGCCCATACATGTCAAGCAGAGTGCTTCTTTGGCCTTCTTCAAAAAGAATCTTGACGATTGGATGGGAGAAAGGAAATTCACCCCGGGGATCACATCAGTCTCCCTGCTGGACAGGGGTCCAGGGAATTAAAAAGTGTGAGAAGAAATAGCCAGGGAATTGTTATGGCTAGGCTTGTATAGGCCCTAGGGCTGATAGCCTAGTACCAACCTATGAACCTATCGGTTGCCAAATGGCTTACTGACAGAACCCACACTGTAAATGTAGCAGACTCCAAATCCAGTTCCAAACATGTGGCAAGTGGAGTACCTCAGGGTTCAGTCCTTGGACCTCTCTTGTTTGGCATCAACTTCTCTGAAGTACAGGCCAACACTAAGGGACTCTGGCTAAGAAAGTTTGCAGATGACTGTAAACTGGGAGCCATTATTGAATCCCCAAATGATGTGGATACTCTACAAAAGGGCCTTACAGAAACAGATGCTTGGTGCCAGAGGCATGGGCTCAAGCTCAATGCAAAGAAATGTATAATTATCCCCTTTGGGAAAAAACATGTACTTGTGAATTACCACATAGGTGGCAGTACACTAAATACCGAAAGTGTGATAAGAGATTTAGGGACACAGATGGACAGTGGACAAGGCCATGTCAAACCCAGAGCTGTTGGATATGCTACACTTAAAGAAATCCCAATCCCTCAGAGCCACACGCTCCAGGGATCTAAACCTTGTCATCACAATAAACAAAACATGCTGGAGGGATAAGTTCCTGACCAGAGACTCCCCAGACTCTGGAATAGATTGCCCATACATGTCAAGCAGAGTGCCTCTTTGGCCCTCTCAAAAGGAACCTTGACAATTGGATGGGAGAAAGGAAATTCACCCCGGGGATCATGTTAGTCACCCTCCTAGACAGGTGTCTAGGGAAGTAAATAGTATGGGAATAAATAGCCATGGAACTGTTATGGCTAGGCTTGTATAGGTCCTAGGGCTGATAGCCTAGTACCAACCTATGAGCCTGAGAATGTCCTCTTTGTCAGAGATACCTAGTAATGATTAACCTGTTATCAGTTTGCCATACATTCCCTTTTGCAATATTACTAGCTTATCATTTTTTTTTAATGTAGCATAGGCAATTTATTCCTCAAGAGCAACAGGCACTTTATTTGTAGATGAAACAATGAAATATAAAGTTGTGTGCTAGCAGCAACCTCTTCATTAGTTACATATCTGTTTAATGTGGAATTATTTAGATGACTTTTACTTCTGCAGAAATTGTGCATATTTACTGATACTGGTGGATTGTAGATGTTTGAGTAGACTTTTATGATGGAAATGTTCTGAATTGGGCAGTTTTGTCAATATTGGTGCATGCATTTTGTTTCATTGTTTACTGGAAAAATGTTCAAAACAATAAATTTAAAATGCTCTCTAACAACTGTACTGTATTATACAAGGAATATAATTTAATACACTCAGGAAGGTGTATCAAAGAACACAAGTATGTTTCTTGTGCAAGGGGCCTATGATTTGAAAACAGCCCAAAGTTAATATTTATCTGCCACTAGCCAGATGTATTTTCTTTGAATGTCAGTTTTGATGCTGTTTCAATGAATGTGAGTTTCAAGGGCAGAGAGGTTTTAATGCTAAATCTGTTTTCATTGTGAAACTGCATTGCTTTGTTTAGCAGATGTCTACTAGTGTTTGTGCTGTAAAATGTAAAATAAAACATTTAAATGAAATCCAAATCATCATAGAAGTAAAACAGTATGTACATTATAGTGTTTATGGTAAATGGGGCGAAATAGCCAATTGGGACATTGGAATAGCTGCAGTGGGGAAACCCCATTTGACCATAACTTTGTGAGGGGGAAGGGCAGAAAACTCATCCCCGGCTGAACTATACCTCTTAACTGTCCAGATTTTTGCAGAATGAATAGATTTTTGCTTCTTATTTTTGGTTTGTTTCTCATAACATTTGTGGTTTTCTTGCAAATTATTTAGTAATGAAGTCACTAAATACTGACAGACATTGAGTTTCAGACTTCATACCCTTCAGAAAAATGCATGCTAAAGCAAGACCTGTTATTCTGTCAACTGTCTAAGTTTATACAAGAGCAATTTTTAGTACTGTTTGTGTGTCCCCCCAATATATTTGGCCTTGTCCAGATTTCCTGCATTAAGAGGTTGAGAGGTATGAGCAAATAAATCACTTTATAGAATTAGGTATATCCAAACCTCTCAACTGTCCCTGATTTTAGCTCAAAATGTTGCTCTCCTCCTAATAATCCCTCCACACAATGACAAATTTGGAAGAAAATGTGGAGGGTTTACAATTAAAAAATAACTGCAATGATCAGAGTAATAGTTTACTTTTAGTTTCAGAAATTCATGCAGATTCTCTAATTTTGTCAGCTGCTCAAGTTAACAGTACTAATATTTAAAAAATGTCCCTTCTTTGACAGGTTCCCAGTTGTATTGTGTGGCTGTTTTATATTTTTGCATCACATTTTTGGTCTGTTTTCATAAAATTGTGCTTTTTTGGAAAATTAGTGGCAAATCATTAAAGATTGAAGTTAGAAAATAATGACAGACATTTGAGTTTCAGATTTCATACCCTTCAGAAAATTCATACTAATGCAAGACCTACTGCTCTATTATCTTGCTAAGTTTATAAGACCAATATTTAAAAATTGTCCTTATTTTTGTGCCTTTGTCCCACTTCTATTTATGGCTTTGTCCGGATTTCTTGCTCTGAGGTTGAGAGGCATGAAAAATGTGTCAGGGCCATCGCTGTCAGCCAGAGACATTTCAAATTGTGACATACTTGTTGCACCCCACTCTCCCACATAGTGAATCTGGATGTGTCCAAGCAAGGCAAGAAGCAGTTATGCAGTGTAAGTGTGCAGAGTATCCTCCCACCAAGGTAGACACAAGTACTACAGTGGCTTTTCATTTGTCCTTGATTTTGCAGAATGTTCTGGTTTTCTGTCATATTTTTATACTGTTGATTTATACTTTTTATTCAGAAAATGCATGTTGTTGCAGAGCCTGTTGCTCTGTGTTTAAGTAGCAGTGCTTTAATGACCATCAGGTAAGCTTGTCTGAGATTATAAGATGCAAGTAAGCTTTAATAAGCCTATTGTTAAAGAATTACCAACACTGAAAGCCTTTTTGTTGTGGCCATGCAGAGAATATTTACATAACTAAATTGCATATAAGCCTTAGGTATTGAAATGCATATGACAGTATTTGTAATAAAGCACAGGATTACAGTATTTGCAGAAGCTCATTATATTTGCTGGAGACTTGCAGTCATCTTTGCAGGCTTTACCCATAAACTAAACCGAATGCCAGTTTATCATGTGTGGTCCATAACCTGTGCAGTAATCCTTTAAGCAATTTATCTTGAGCTTGTTTCTTCTTTGCAGTTCATTTTTTACTTTGACCATGTTTTTCCCATGAAACAAGACTAAGAAAATCTTTTACAAGTGGGGGTATCACAGAGATTGCTACTTTCATCATATTACTTGATACTTTCATAAAGCTGAATATACATTATAATTAGAACTGCAGTGCAAGGAGAAGTGATTTGAGTTGAGTGCTGCTTGTTTTTTTTTTTTCTATTTGATTTTTACTGGCTCTCCAGTAATGTATTTAAAAAGTAATTTCTTTTTTCATGCCTCACAACCTTCTGGTTTCCATCTAGATATTAGGTGAGCTGTCATTTAGCCAATGCATTGAAATATTTTTTTCTTCTACACTTCATTTTGTCTTGATTGTACTCTCATAATGATGGTTTGGCAACCAGGGCAGTGTATTTAATTGAAGTCCTAGTTTTTGCTGTTTTTAGCATAGGCCCACCCCTTTCTAGCTGGCCTCACCCCTTCCTGTTGGCCCCACCCATTCAGCTGTTTCCTGCAGTCCCTTTGATTTGAAGCCACCAGCTGACACTGGATATATCTGCAAGATAGCTGTAATAATCATTGATTTCATGTGAATAACATTACTGAGGTATTAGCAGAGTACATTTGAGAAAACAATTAAATTGTTTTTAAGTACAACCTAAATGACAGACATATCTGTGTAACTGTCATAGTGTTTTTACCTGGAATGTTGTACTTATAAGTTATTGCATTGTTATCTTTTTTGAAAAGCAGGTGATGGCAAACTTGTATGTCCAGCAGTGATGTTAACTGACTGTTATGATGTGCATAGCCTATCTATTCTATTATGAATGAGTGTCTGCTGTTTCAACGTTCATTATGAGGTTGTCAGATGATTTCTTGCATGTACTCCAGTTGAACATGTCATGCACTTTTGTAGTAAACAACTGTGATGGATTGTTTAACACAACATTGGCAACCTTTTTCTACAACTGTTGTGCCCAAACACAGTCCTATTATTATTTTGTATATGCTTTCACTGATCAGCATTACAGCATTTCAGTTGATCAGATATACAGATAAGAATAACTACAAGGTTATTCTGAGGTGTTGTACTCCATTCTAATTCTCTAATGTTATGATGTCAGCCATTAACCATGTTACATTGTTCATCTCTTTTGCATGCACATATTGATATTCTCACTGCATGTTCTTCTTCCTATATACAAAATTACACCTAAGTTGCACATAAAACCTCAGTTTTACCTGAGCTTAACTCTGCTATGGGCACCTCAACTCGATTGTGTCAGGTACACATACAAATAACGGACCACAAAAAGTGTGTTTTTTTCTGAAAGACTGTCTTAAGGCATATGTCAGGGTTTTAGATTATGGAGCCCATTCAAAATGTTATGCCATGGGTGTCACCATCAGCTTACAGTGTAGCAACTGTTTTTGAATATGGACACATCATCATTACATGACACTCTGTCATGCCATGCTTATCTTGATGTGTCATGATATATATATATGTGTTCTACTTTTATACCTGTTTGTTTTTTCAGGCTTACTAATGACTGTTTCATATTTGCACAAGTAATAACAGCATTTTGCCCCAGCCCCCTTTAAATAAATCACCCCAACACCAAAAGACATTTGACGACCTTTATTAATATTGCATAACCATAAACTTTATTTACATAGAACAAATAACAGTCAACTTCACAATTCTCGGTAGATCTCAGGGCAGCAAACCTACTCACTCTGGCAGAGTCATATATCAGGCAGCATACCCACTCACCCTGTTCAATCATCCATCAGGGCACTACTCACCCAAACAAACTTAAATGGGCAGCGTAACTGCTCACCCTTTCACATTAACCATCGTCCATTTCATTACTCTTATTGTCAAGCAGTGTCCATCAACTCATGTGATTCCCTAGCATAAAGCCATAACACCTTTACCTAGAGGGGAAAAGAAGAGGACTATCCTGTCCCTCTTCTCCACCCTCAAACTAACAATAACAGAAGGAAATGTTTATGGGGAGGGAGGGTCACCAACTCACGCCTGAATGTGACATCACTTCCTCTGTTCCCAAACATATCAGCTAATCTAAGTCCCTCCATAACCTACCTCACTTCCCCTAACCTGTCAAACAACTTAACTCCTTATTGTCCAGAAGCCTAGACCCTGTAACCTGCTTTAATCATACCAAAATTCCCCTTTTCATCCTAAAATACCTCCCCTTTCTCAGCCACTAAAGAGGGTCCTAGACAAATTAGTTTGTCCCAAACCTCATTTGTCCCAGCCCCCTTTAAATAACTCCCATCAACACAAAAAGACATTTGACAACCTTTATTAATATTACATAACTATAAACTTTATTTCATAGAACAAATAACAGTCAACTTCACAATTCTCAGAAGATCTCAGGGCAGTGTCCTACTCACCCTGGCCAAGTCAAACATCAGGGCAGCTTACCTACTCACCCTGTTCAATCATCCAACAGGGCAGTGTACCTCCTCACTCAAACAAATTCAAACTGGCAGCATATCTACTCACCCTTTCACATCAACCATCATCCAGTTCGTTACCCTTATTGTCAAGTAGCGTCCATCAACTCATTTGATCCCCAACATAAAGCCATGACCACCTTTACCTTGAGGAGGAACAGAAGAGGACAATCCTGTCCTTCTTCTCCACCCACCAGCCTGCACTCAGGCAGTTTCCTCCTCTCATCCCATAGTCTTCACAATACCCTCTAAAAACAGCTTCAACTGAACGTTAAACAAATCCAAACCCACATCATTTAAATGCACCCCATCTGATCGATACCAAACTACATCACCATCCAAAAAGTCCCTATGTTCAATGGTATGCATACCTAAAACCCCCAATTGCCTAGCCAACTTCTGATTAACAAACCTCCTAACCCTCTCAATAGCCCGATAACTAAAGGCATTCCTCCAAACCAAACATGGAACTAACTCTGACCATGCTGTGCAGATAGCAGGGAACAAAGTCTTCAACTTCAACAAATCCTGTAGAATGATGTCTACCAATTGCTTCTTTGAAAGGATTCCCAAATCATTACCTCCCAAATGAACCACTAATATTCAGGGATACCCGACCCTCAACATTACCTGCTCAAACTCGTGCATCAATCTATTCCATCTAAGCCCTCTAACTCCATGCCAAGTCACTGTTCAACCCAAGTGAGACAAACTCAAGTTTTTACCATCTGCCCAAACTGCTACCTATTTTTCTGTCGAGTGGATATAAGGGTGACCCATAATGACAATCTGCTTTCCTAAAAGAAAGAAAAGAAAAATTAACAACATAGACAAGTCAAAACATTATCTAATATATGATAGAAATGCATTAGAAGACCACCACCCAAGCCTTTTAATCACCTCAATTGAAGTGACGTCCCTAGCCAAATCTGAATCCCTACCAATGTGAAAGGAATGAGATGCAAACCTCTCCACTGGAAAACCCATACAACGAAAAACACTCCTAATAAGATGTATGAAATGATACTTGTCACACCCTTCCCATCAACTGATAAAAAAAAACAGATTATACGGACCCCCCACCTGAATCTGTCTTAACTCCATGGCCCACTGTACGGGGCAAAGCCCAACATTCCGATCTGCCCTGAGAATGACAAATGAACCTTTCCCCAACTGACCTGTCTTAGACTTTTGCAACCCAATAATAACTGACCCAGAGCCTATCATCCATTTCTCCATAGTAATGATCCTAACAACTCACACACTCAAAACTCACCAAAATATAACCATGCACACAACATAGCCCATAATCTGAAGATTTACCTTCCAACAACACTAAACCTTTCGGCAAAACTCAACAACAGTCTCATCTGTAGCCATCTCATATTAGTGCATTCCCCAACCACTTTCCCCCATCCTTCAACATAGGCCCTACTGTCCATGACTTTGTAAAGTCATGTAACCCAGCTGCTTCTGCAAATATTCTAATCAGAGCCAATTCCACAATAACCATTTGTAAGGCTTTACCTAAACCCCAAGTTCAAGCTGCATAATGAAGCAGTAACTCCTCAGACCACACCCCTTCATCTTCTGGTAATTGTAATACAAACTGATCAAATTCATAAAGCGCCCTAACATAAGCCTTCCTTGTAGACAAACCCCAAGAATGATGCAACAACCACCTGGTTACCTCTATCCAAGGTTCCACACCTCCTCTGGCAAGTATACTGGCACTTCCTCTGCCCCTGGAGCCAACTACCGAAACCTGGAAAACTAAAATTGGGACAAGTTATCAGCAATGTCATTCCTCACCTCATGCACATGCACCCCTGTAAATGAAAAATTTATTAACAAACTCTGTAAAACCAACTTACATAGAATCAACAGTAACAACTCTGACCTAGCTATTTTCTTTTGCAAAACTTGCACCACTGCCATGCTATCCGAATGGAAAATAACCTGCTTCCCCCATAACCGATCCTTCCAAGCTACCGAAGCTACCCAAATCAGCATCATCTCTAAAAACGCAACAGCTCTTTTCAGTTCCTTCATCCAATGCAGAGGCCATTTAACTGCAAACCACTGTCCCCCAAACCATGCCTCCATGCCTATGTCCCCTCCTATGTCCATAAATAACTGAAGTTCCGCTTGCCCCACCCAATCTGTCTGCCAAAAGGAAATCCCATTGAACTAATCCAAAAAACCTGACCACAGCAGCAAATCCTCCCGAACCAACTTCTTCACCCTAACCCAGTGGTGTTTACTCTTGCCCCCTTTTAACAAGAATGCCACTGACCTACAAAAGGTACACTCTGGGTGTACTGCCCGAAATGCAAAATTCAAAAGCACTAACAGCTCCATAATTATCTGGATCCTCACGTTATCCTTAGCCACAACTCACCTTATCATAGCCTTCAGTCTGTCTATCTTATACATAGGCAAACAAAACAAACCCCGTTCTGCATCTACCATTAATCCCAAAAATTATATTGCTGTTGCTGGACCCTCTAGTTTATGCTGAGCCAAAGGTACCCCCAGGTCCTCACACATGCTCATGAATTCCCACAACCCTTCCTGTGCACCTACTTGTCCTTCCCCTACTAACAAGAAATCATCCAAGTAAGGCACTGCCTTCTGTGTACCCACCCTCTACATCCACACCCACTGCAATACTGTACTAAATTTCTCAAATGTTGCTAATGCAACTGAATGGCCCATTGGCATAGCTTTGTCAAAATAATATTTGTTACCCACAAGCATACCCAGTAATGGCCAATCCTCCTGCCTGATTGGCAGTAAATGAAAGGCTGACTCAATGTCCACCTTTACTAACCATGACTCCTTAAAATCCCTAATCACCCTGACCGCATCATCTAAGGATGTATAACTAACCTAGCATCCTCATCCACAATGTAATCATTAACAGAACCCCCTTCAGGATATGACAAATGCTGAATCAACCTGAAATCCCCAGTAATTTCATTGGTATTAACACCAATGGTGAAACTTTAAAATTAACAAAAGGCGGACTATCAAATGGACCCAGTAACTGACCAGCCTGGCACTCCTTCTTCACCAGTCCCTGCAATATATCCTCCCTGCCCTGCACTGAGTACAGATTCTTACAATCTCTCCCATCTTGCACCACCCTAGATTTGCTAGGAAACCTTTGCTGAAACTCATCTAATATCTCATCCTTAAGAGGAGGGTCGGGAAAGCCTTGGATCATGCATCGTAAAACCTCCACATTAATGGGAAAAAGCAGCCCTTCCCCTAGTCCCCCAAAAGAAAATCCACTTCCCAGTGATCCATAAAAATTACCTCTATCCATGACTGCCTGAGACCCCAGAATGGAGGGAAAGTCACCCTACCCTGGCATGAAGTTCACATTCATAGCATTGATGTCATGGTGCCACATTGAATGGCCAGATGATTCCCCCCACACTTTGGGCAAGAGTGCAAGAATTTGCAAACCACCCATGAACAACTCCCACTAAAAAAAGGTCCAACACACACCAACTCCTTCTCCTCCTTTCCCCCCTCTATTAATCACCCCATAACTATCCATCATGGTAGTTAACCAAATGTCAGGATGACGCACCTCCCAGCAAAGGGAAAGATCCACAGCTTTCCACTTCTGGAACCTCTGGTCATACCATAACCATGCATTCCCCGGCTGTAACCATTGTGCCTCTTGAACCATGAGAAAATAACCCAACAGGGGCAAAGCCAAAGACCCATCCTTTTCAAGCTGCCCTGTTATGTAGTAAACAAAACCCACTATCCAATTATGCCAAGTCCTAGGGCGAATTCTACCTACTCTTTTCCTACCCAAAGCCACCAGTGCTGCCAACAAATCCTTACTATTGGCCGTCTCTGCCTGTACCAGTTGCTGCACTCCTTCCACATCAGTTAAGTCAAAAACATCCACATATTCCCCTTTCCAAATTTTTTCCTTTACTGAAGATGAAATGTGCAGTGTCAAAAAGACTACCCACTGACCCATGACCCAAGGCCTGTGTGGTTAACCAATCCTCTGGACAAAGCCCAAATTCAGAACCTAGCTCAGACCCCAATCATGTACTATCTCCTGACCCTGCATTACCCCGTCCAATTGCTTTTCTCCCACTGGTCCCAGAAATCTCTGTGACTTCCAACACTGTACACACTACTGTACTCCATTCTCCTCCAAATTCCCTACCCCTAGGTTCTCTCTACTCCCTGCTAACCTCCACATCCTCATTGCCTACCTCACCTGCCAAAACTGTTGATGCCAAATCATTACCTCAACCTACATCTGGAGTCCCACCTGGAACTGATTGGCCTGCTGTAACCACCTCCTTCACCATTCACTGCCTCTTCTCCCGAGCTGTGGTTCTTGAAGTGGAACGACACCTTTTCTGGCCAGGTTCCTGGTCATGCTCTGCAAAAGCCTCAGTCACGGACACCTCTTGAAAAAGCTGTTCAGCCTGTGCCACTATGGCCTCCCAATGCTGCCTCAGTCCCTGCAAATTAGCCATCTGCAGAGAGAGAAAAAAACACATATTAATACCAACAGCAATGACCATGTACATCATCCTCTTCTTCCTAACCACTCAGTAGCACCAACTATGCCTCACCCTTACCTTATGTCCCAGCGCCAGGATCACAAACCCCTTGACTGTCTGCCTCATGCATTCCAATCAGTGCAGCCCCCCAGCACCAACAAGCCAGCCGAACCAGTGTTACATTACCCACAGCAACTCAGAACTAAGCAAAGCTACAACAACCAGCAACAAATCCATAAAAGTTTATTGCCCTTTATTGCCTTGCCCAAACAGCTTTCAATAAGTAACATACATTCTATACATCTCCCCTAGTTATACACCCCTCAATCAACCAATTAAGCAATCAACATAAAGCAAGGCAATAAATTAAGTTAATTTTTTTTTAAAGGCATCACTTCCAAGTCTTGAACCCAGGACCCTGTGCACTACAATACTACAATCACAGAAATGTATATCTACATCATCTGAACCATCCAAGCCATCCAAGCTATAGGTGCCGCGATGGTATCTCTCCCTCCATTATTCCATCCAAGGACTAACTTCCGTGCATCATGTGTTTTTTTTTAAATATCCAATAGGGGTATCTAAACATACCTCCCTTCTGTCCCCTGTCTAAGCATAGCCATCTGCTTAGAGCTCCATACTGGCAACATGTTCATTGTATTTTTATTTTTAATGAAACAGAAACCGGTCCAGAACCTTTAGCATGACACAGCTCCGTCTGAGCTGCCCCCTAGAGCTCAGAAGCTAACCAATGAGCTCTCAATTCGCACTAACGGCTGTTGGCCTCACTGCACATGCACGAGAGCCTCAGCCATGTGGTCGGCTGTCCTTTAGGCCAGAAAACGGAAGAAAAAGGACTACAAATGCAATGGACCCACCTGGGGCACCATGGTACCGACAACAAGACAAGATGCAGCCCAACAAACACACCAATTTACCCCACCAACCAACCAAAGCCACAAGATTACCACAGAACAACCAGCAAACAGGACGAACACCACTGCGACCACCAACGATGAAAACAAAGTAATGGCAACTCCCCAACAACTTCACGGAACTGATGCCTGAGATCACCAATGCACCCCGAAGCCATCAAGAAAGTAAGAAAACCACCGCAATCTCCTCACACCAAGGTAAGCCATGCACCACCATCATTTAACAGCATGCACCATTCACTCCCAACCCCACAACTGCACCTCACTCAAACACCATGTGGTCCTCATTCACTCCTCAGTCTCCACTCCATTCACACAGCCATCGCCATACCTTCATGCTCCCACAATGTAAGCATCCCCTGTATAATATCCAGGTTTCTAACAGCCCCAAGGAAGAGAGAGAAGAAAAAAACACACATGTGATCCATCCTGAAACCTTCTTGCAGCATACAGCAAACACAATCCAAGGCCAACCTGCCACTGAAGTACCTATAAGATCATCTGGACGTGGGTTAGCTTCAACCAGCTCATATGCCTGAATGCAACACCACTTCCTCTGTTTCCAAATATATCAACTGAGCTAAGTCTCTCCCTAACCTACCTCACTTCCCCTAACCTCTCAAACCACTTAACTTCTTATTGTCCAGAAGCCTAGACCCTGTAACCTGCCTTAACCATACCAAAATCCCCCTTTTCATCCTAAAATACCTCCCCTTTCTCAGCCACTAAAGAGGGTCCTGGACAAATTAGTTTGCCTCAAACCTCATTTCTCAGATAGACTATATATTGCATGACACGTAATGCACTGGAGTAAAGTAAGAGCATTCTATGATAGACATAATGTCCCACATATCACCTTCTATTGATATCATCCATACACATTAATAATAGGATATTGGGAATGTTGCATGATCCTGACTCCAATCCTGCTACCCTCAGTTATTTATATTATACAAAGTATACAGGCACATTATGAGCCATATTGTCTGATAAATATGTTTAAATGACAGCTGTATTGTATTATGATAAACATTCAGCAAACTTGTCACAGTTACTATAATTTGTTGTGTGATTTTAATAGCATAACATGTCTTTCACAGTATTCAGGTGGCCATCTTATAGTGTTTTATGACAGAGATGTATTGCACATGAATGTATGATTGACAACATTTTTACATTGTTATGTATTGAAATGCCTTTCCTCAAATGTGTTGTCACAGTTACATACGGTCATATATTACTGTTATGTGACATAATGAACCATTTCCACAAATAGGTCATATAATTGTTATGTAGTCCTAAATGTAGATGCACATAGATTCTCCCTCTCTCTCTCTTTCTCTGTATATATATATATATATATATATATATATATATATATATATATATATATATATATATATATATATATATATATATATATATATATATATTTGGTTTAACTTTGACAGAGCATGGGATGCATGGCAGCTTGCCAAATGGATGACAAAAGAAACAACATGCCAGATCCCTGCCAGGCAACTCAAGACAGAAAAACAGTAAGATGATGGAATGGACAATGACAGACCTGGACCTGCATGTGCCTTCATTCTTGCTGCTTGGTGACAGAGATGTCAGCCTCCATGAAAGGGAGATGATTTACAGGACCAGATCAGGGAGGTGACGACAGACATCTTTATATGCAGATGAGGGACCTGATGGAGAAATTCTTTCAGGACATGGCACAGGCCATCTACAACTCCTTCCAAGAGATTGCTAGGGAGATCATCCATGATGTTCAACTCCAAACGTGTGTGGGATCTCAGGACTATAAGTAATGTTCGTATGATCCAGTTATGTAATGCTACCATCATAGTGTTTGCACTTTTACAAAATGTAATTTACAGGTACACTTGTGCAGTCATAGCATATTGCTGTCATCCATAGCTGATATATATTTTACTGTACACCATGGATATCATGTCATAGGTGGCATTAGGTTACATGAGATGTATGACACACATTAATGCAGTACACATGCATTAAGCAATTACATTTACATGATGTGCTGTACTTAATGCATACATTCCTCCATAATGACAGGGGTGCTACACCTTAACTGTGTGTGTATGTGTGTACTCCTATGCATGTAGTGCAGCATAGTATTATGTCCAATACTCTGTGGCCTCTATATGTGGCAGGTCTGCCTGTTGCAGTTACCATGATGCAAGTAAGATACAATTGTATTGTTTGCTTGTATTGTCCCACTGTATGCATGTGTTGTATGACAGCAAATCAACAAATGTATGATTCACATATTTCTCACATAACATAGTGGGATGGGTCCATTTCCTTTATTTAAAAATGTTATTCATGTGTATGCATTGCACCCATTTCACACTAGTTGTTGCTGTCTTATGTCTGTTCAATGACATGACTAGTCCTTGCTCATGTGATTAATGTTACATTGTGTTGTCATTCTGATATAATGGCACAATAACATTGTGTGTGGCATAAACTGGCACATATTGTGCCATGTTGTATCACATTCCTATGAATGTGCTTCATGAACATTTATCCTCCACATAATGCATAGACAGTTATTTTTCCATTACTGTATGTACAGTTGATGCTGCATTTAACATAATTCTGGCATGCATTATTTCTCAGTCTAAGTTATATTACACCATACACTATCATATCAGCATAGATGCCTATATTTTATGAAGTACACCCATATATATAAACAGATATATGTATTAAAGAGTGTTTGTTGTGCCTGTTGTATCATGTTGTCATGACAGTATATATGTGTATGGGATAAGGAATGTTATGTTGTGTACCTATGCATTTTGCTGTTTACCTGTTGCACATTACTGTGTTTGTGTAATATGCACATAGACTTTTTTAGAGGCATCAGCTATGCTTTCTACCCATGTCATACACATTAGCCACTCGTTTCAATGTAGTTTGGGTAGACTTCCACACCACTCTATGTGGTGAACATATGTATGTACAATGTGCATCTTTATATATAGTTGTCCAGCTTTATTATGTGCCTATTTCATTTGTTTGCATTTCTGTATTGATGTGAACCCCTGTTGTGCACCATGGCATAAGTTTAATGTCCTCTTCATTAGCATCATTGTCATGTAGGTTCACTGTTAAAATAATGCCTTGCACACAATTTTGCCAATATGCACTACTAAGACATATGCAGGCAAGGTTATTTTTCGTGTCATACTTGCATTTTGAGTACTAAACAAGACATTTTACTTCATTTCTAGGCACAAGCTGGCATTCCTTATCTAGCATTATGTACATCTTAATTACCAATTATTATTCCGTGCAATTGTTGTGTGTATGTGTACTGATTTTGCTTTCCAGTTAGATTGTGTTCATCCAGTGCAGGTCATACATATATGACAATACATTTGTGCTGCCTCTGACATGGCATATGTCTTTCACATCTCTTTCACATATGCACTTCATTTCACCCATGTTTAGGTTGTGTACATACTTGATTTGCTGCAGTATTTCTGTTTGGCATTGTGCTTGTTTGTTTGTTTGCTTTTCATATGGTTGGATGTTCTAGTCTATCCTCCACTTGTCTTTTCCTGTATTTCCCTGGCTGGATTTGTTCAACCATGTTGTAGCTTGGTTATACTTGACCTGATGACAGACTTTATTAGATTCAATATCCACTGTATTCTGCAATAATTTCATTACATCCCACTACTACTGACAGTCATACTGCTTCACATAATTCACAATATCTGGGACACTGCATAATGCTTACATACATTTGTATTCTGTTTTGTACCATGGTGGGTATTTATCCAGCCCTGTTTGTCAGTTTTCCTTCTCCCATCTTGTGCAGTGTGCTTTCTGTGTAATTTACCTCACCTTAATGTTTTTTTCAACCTTTGTCTGTCATGTATCATGATAATTGTTGTACATTTAACCTGCTTTCCCACCTCCTCCTCCTTCCCTGTCTTTTCCATTCCTTGTGTTCTCCAAAAAGCTAAAAAGTGATCTACTCCCACCAAAAAAAAGCTACCCATGCCCCTCTGACTATCCTCAAATGTATGTGTCCTGAATGTACACAATCCCAATGTACATCTACATTCTATTTCCCTATTTCCCTGGGTGTGTGCATTACTTGTGCTCCCCATACAAGCTCCATGCTTATTGTTAGCTACTGTTAGTCATGGAAAATTGGGCCGTGATTGCCCTTCGTCTTAATTATTTTTTATGTAGAAATTTGCAGATTCCTTTGGATTCCTCACTGTAGATTTATACATATGTATAAGCATTATGACAAAATCTGTAATTGTTTTGGAATATTATTCACTTGAATATTATTGTATGACATTTGTAGGTGCTTATAAATACTTTTCATCTGGTGGATGGATTGCTGCAGATTTGTCATCCTTTATTGATTTTGTATTATTACTTTGAGGTTGTATTGTTTTATTTGATGGACCTTGATATCACAAAGCTTACTTTATGAAGCACTTGTCTGGACATATACAGACTTGCAGTGCATGCTTGTGAGTGTGCCTACATTGTTGGTTATATCTGTTTTGCACTGAGTTATTCCATATACACTTACGCATATTAGCATATTACTTGTTTATTTGCAACTTTTGCATGAAACTCAGTGAAATGTGCCAGATTCTGAGAACTTTATGGAATCCAGATCAATGCACCACAAAGCCAACCATAACCACAGCATCCCTCATATGCACACACACACACACACACACACACACACACACACACACACACACACACCAATATAAATGAATAATTGAACAATACCAGAAGAAAACAAACTCATATAAAACATTGCACATCCATACAACACACATACATGCAATACCACAATGTACAAACCACAACATTAAACAAAAATGGTAAGTACATGAAAACCCATTCAATCTGTCCCTTAGCAAAATCTGCATTTTTTTTCCTGTACAGATATATATATATATATATATATATATATATATATATATATATATATATATATATATATATATTTATTTATTTATTTATTTATATATATATATATATATATATATATATATATATATATATATATTGTTGTATCTTTCGGCTTTTCCCGGTTAGGGGTCGCCACAGCAGAACTCCGGTCTGCTAATGATTGGCAGTAGATTTTTTTACGTACCAAGTTGCCAGCCCTGATGCACAACCTTCAACGAAGGTACGCCCATTCACGCATGTCTCCACACAGAAGAAGCTTTAGCTGAGAATCGAATAGGACCACCTCTTACTGTGAGGCAACCGCAGCACCACCCCCGCAGTCATATATCTATATATATATATATATATATATATATATATATATATATATATATATATATATATATATATATATATATAGGTCGATGTCAGAAGATCAAAAGTTCAAAAAGACTGAAAAATCGGAATGTCTAAAATTCAAAATATCCAAAACAATTTTAATGTAGTGGGCAAGCCCCCTGCACACCCCACATGAGGTGCTGCACCCCCCCACTCCCCCTGCTAATTATGTATACCAACTCCAAGATTGCCCAACAGTTGAGAAGGGGTAAATTCCATTCTGAATATTTTAAGTTTTAGATATTTTGATTTTCAATCTTTTAAACTTTCAATCTTCTGAAGGGGACCCATATATACATACACACACACACACACACACACACACACGTGTCTAAATATAAAAATGTAAAATAAATGAATTAATTAATATCTAATAAAAGTATTATCTGTCCAATCACTGTCCTACTAAACCCTAAACCCTCCAGATAAAACTACCAGATTAACCAAACAAAACCTCCACAATACAAATATATAGACAAATTTACCTTTTGAAAAGCCATGAAAATTGCATCAAAATAGATAAATATGTATTTATATCCAAAAATAATAATAATATATCTAGATAGATAGATAGATAGATATACATATCTATCTATCTATCTATCTATCTATCTATCTATCTATCTATCTATCTATCTATCTATTTCATAGATAATGTTACCAGGAAGGCACTAATCATTATTTCACCTCTGTATTTACTTGGATTTTGTAAAAAAATTGGAAAGCACACATGTACTCTCTTTCTCCTTAATGTTGAAAGACTTACTAATCTTTATAGTCCCATATACAGTATCTTTGTGCTTTGCTTTTTGTCACCTAGTTAGTCATGTAGGTAGTATTTTCTATAATTATAGAAAGGTTTGAAACAGAAGTAAAAACAATTAGACAAGTGAAAAATGAAAATATCTTTAGGGTAATATGATTGTAAGTCACTAAATGACAGTCACCAGTCATCCAAACAGCACACATTTTGGTCCAATAATTGTCAAGAATTGCACATTTGGTGCTTTCTTCTATACTTAGCTTAATGCTACCTTATGACAGAACAATTTTGTACACAACCAGAGAAACACCTCTTATTGGTCACAGAATGGACTTGCTTTATTTCACACATTAGAAAGTGCCTAAATGAACCAGCATTTTTCCTGTAAGCGTCCTTTGCTATTCTAGAAGACAGCTATCTTACAAAATTGTGCACCAACTGATGCATACTGAGGTGAAACATACTAGTTGAAACACGGCAGGATTAGTGTTATTGGAAATTGATCAATGTGGATTTAATGCAAAATCATGGCATGACCCATCCTTGAACTAGAAATCTACATGAAGAGTGCACAGTGCTAGCAAAAGAGTTTTTCAAACTCTCAGAACTGTCCTTTTACAGAAATGAAAAAGGACAATAAACCGTCATATAAGAAGACTTTAACATACATTTGCAACATTATAACATAAAAAGGTAGGATAAAGAGCAAAAGGGATAGAATGTGGTGTGAAGAAATTAGAAACTGTTATCTGTGCTAGCATGTCTGTCTGAAGTTTTGTGCATGATTTCAGATTAACCTGTCTATTATATGCCAGCATGACTAGCTATGATATTGTAAATAAATTCCTACATGCTGATTTACAAACTGTTTGTACAGAATGTTTTAAAGACTTGAACAGTGTTCCTTTACATTTCTAACTGTGCATATGTGTGAATATTCTAAATGCAGACTGTCTCAAAATTAGCTGATCTGCAGATGATGTCATCAGAATGTTGACAGTTGCTATGTGTTGCTATCAGAGGCTGAAAGACAGGAAGGAACTTTAATAAACAGCTGTTGGTTGATTTTCAAAATATGAAATGACTATTAGAACTAGAACAATTGGAACAGCTAAGCTAGTCTATAAACGAGCCTGCTGAAGACAGCTGAAGTCAGTTGTTGTCAGTTAACAGCCAGTTATAGTTGCCAGTTGTAGTTGTCAGTTGTTCACAGTTGTACTGTGCAATGGCTACCCAAAAGGGCTCACTAAGGACTGTAAGTCTGCCTTTGCTCTGTTGTAATAATTTAGTTTAGATCAGAGGCAGTATTCTTTAGTCAGATAGGAAAATTATAACTAGTCAGTTACAGTTTTTCCTAAATGCTGGATTTCTATCCTTCAGTATTGATTTCATTTTCCTGATGATTGAGTTCTGTACATGCCAACCTGACTAAGGAAACAATGATTTCTGCATTAGTTGTAGCTTCAGCTCAGACCAGCCATCTGAAGGATATTCAGTTTGGTATTGGGGATGTGCAGCCTGCTGAGACAGGACAGATCACCTTTTCTTCAGAGGACTTGAGAATCCTTCTGTAGTTAGAGAGACTGTGCTTGGAGGCCAAACGTCTTGAACTGGAATCAACAGAGAGACTACGTCTGGAAGCCCAATGACTGGAGGCTGAGGAAAGGGAGAAGCAGTGCCGATATGAACTAGAGGCACAGGAGAGAATGCAATGTCTTGAACTGGAATCAGCAGACACACTGAGACGTTTAGAAGCTGAGGAAAATGAGAGACAGCACTGGCATGAAGTGTAGCTTTTTACCCTTCGAGAGGGTCATGGAGGCAATGGGGAAGGGAATAACTGGACTTCAGAAGCTGTAAAGGTCATAAACCTTTTCCTCAATACAGGGAGGAGAGGGTATATAGACAGTATGACGTTGGACTCCCTTACTCCATGGTAAAGCTGTTCAGGCCATGTCAAAATTGTTTGATGTCAATTGTTTGAATTATGATAAAGTTAAGAACTGTCTTCTTGATTGTTTTAAACTAACACCTGAAGCTTATAGAAAAATGTTTCATGAACACAGACGCAAGGCAGATGAAAGTGCACATGATTATATCGCTTATTTAAGAATTTACTTTCACAGATGCATGAGTGGATGTCAGGTTACCACTTTTGAGGGACTGGCAGACCTTCTGGTGAGGAAATGAGCCCTCAGTATTTTGCCTGATGACATGAGAATCTGGTTAGCAGACAGAGAGTGTAACTCTGCGTAGGATATTGAGAGAAAAAGGGATCTCTACTTAGCAAGCAGAGAAACAATGCATAAGAAAGGGGTATCCAGTGCTACACATGGACATAAGGGAACCCATGGGTTAAGTCTAAACCACTCCAACAGAGTACACCAGTAACAGGGGAAACTACTAGTCTACATACAAGGTTAGGGATTATATCTTTCAAATGTAACCAGAGGGGCCACATAGCAGTCAAATGTCCATTGTGGCAAGGTTAGAAACAAAACATGAAGAAGTCAGCAAGTGGAAATGACAATCTGCCAGGGATAAGCTGTTTGGAGACAGCAGGGGTGTCAATCACCAACATTTATATCCTATCTTAGTAGATGGTAAACAGACTCCTGCTAAGAGAGAGAGAGTGATATAACCATTGTGAGGTCTGCAGTGTTTAAAGAAGAGCAGTACTTACTTGGACAGTCCACACCAGTCAGAGCTTTGGGAGGGACCCCATTCCAAATACCTTTGCATAGGGTTCATCTTGACTGAGAGGGTGGAAGAGGTGGCAAGCAGGTAGGTGTGTTTGAGGATATTCCTGCAGATGTCCTTATAGGGAATGACTTTGATGATGCAGTACCTTGTGTGCATGCAGTGACACATAGGCTTAGAGAAAGGCACATCAGTCTGGTAGCCTGTGGGACACCCAGACAACTCTCATACCTGAAGTTGAGATTGATGTGGTGGCTGTTTCAAAGAAGGAGCTATCCTGTAGCAGTTAAGTCTGAAAGTGAGCCACAGCTGCTGGTAGGTACTGATGCTCCCTTGGACATGGTGACTGCAAGGACAGAGGTGAGTGATAGTATCCAGACTGACAGTGAGGTACAGCTGTCAGACGTTACTGGCTTCCTGTGGAAGAGGAGCTTGGAAGGGTCACAAATGTAGAGTTGAGACAGGCTCAACATACAGATCCTACATTACAAAGCTTTTACGAGATGGCTAAGGAAGGATGTACAGCTCAAGGAAGAGGGGAGTCTGTATAAGGGAACAAAGATTTGTTGTATAAAGAATGGACTCCTAAGGAATGAGTACAGCAGTTGGTAGAACCTAGAGCCTACCATCTGCCACTTCTAGTTATAGTCCCTAATATTCCTTATACAGATGATACTGAGACAAAGAAGAAAGGTTTACTGTACAAAAAGTGGACTCCTAATGGAGAGCTGGAAGGTGAGATAGTACAGCAGTTGGTAGAGCCAAGAGCCTACCATCTGTCACTTCTAGTTATAGTCCCTAATATTCCTTGTACAGGTGATATTGAGGCAGAGAAGAAAGGTTTGCTGTATAAAGAGTGGACTCCTAAGGGAGGTCTGGAAGGTGAGGTAGTATGGCAATTGGCAGTGCCTAGACCCTACAGTCTGCCACTTCTAACTATAGTTCCTAATATTCCTTTTGCAGGTGATATTGATGTAGAAAAGGTGGCAAGTGCTTTGCTAGAAATTTTCAGCAGGGTATGTTTTCCAAGGGAGGTACTGACTGACCAAGGTGTTAACTTCATGTCAGACCTGCTGACTTGTTTGTGGAAGTGTTGTGGGGTGACACATCTAGAGACCACCCCTACTATCCCCAGACTAATAGCCTTGTGGAGAGGTTAAACTCTATATTAAAGACTGTGCTAAGGGCATTTGCAGACCAGTTTAAAAGGGCAAAATTAACAATTAAACCCCAGTAAGTGTCAGATGGGTAAGGCAGAAGTCACTTACTTAGGACACAGAGTGGGGAGTGATAAGATTAGGCCAGAATCTGTCAAAGTGGAAGCTATTCAAGCATGGCCAGTTCCGTTTGCTAAAAATCAAGTGAGAGCATTTCTAGGGACAGCGGGGTAGTGTGGAAAATGTTTGCTCAGTTGGGGTGCAGTGGCTGCACCCCTTACTGATCTAAGTAAGAAAAATAAACTAGATAAGATAGAGTGGACCACAGATTGTGAGCAGGCATTCCAAAAGCTTAAAGAGATTTTGGGAGGACTCCATGTGTTTGCTAGCCCAGATTATGGCAAATAATTTGTTGTGCAGGTGGATGTTTTGGATTGTGGGGTGAGGGCCTGTGATCTGCCAAGTTTCCTCAAAAGGAGAAGTATGCTGTAGTGGGGTTAATAATGCCAATGCAAATGGATTGTCCAGGAGAGGAGTGGGTTGATATTCCCAGACAGACCAGTTTTTCTGAAGTGCCGTTTTTCAAGGGTTACTTGAAAACTTTGCTTGAGTCACGGGGGCAGAAATGTGAAGAAATTAGACACTGTCACCTGTGCTAGCATGTCTTGCTGAAGTTTTGTGCATCATTTCAGATTAATCTGTGTATTATATGCCAGCACGACTAGCTATGATATTGTAAATAAGTTCTTATATGTTGATTTATAATATGTTTGTACAGAAAGTTTTAAAGACTTGAACAGTGTTCCTTTACATTTCTAACTGTGCATGTTTTGTGAAGAAGATTCTAAATGAAGACTGTCTAAGAATCAGCTGATCTACAGACTGTCTGAGAATCAGCTGATCTGCAGATGGTGTCATCACAACTTATAAAAAAGGCATGGCATCTAAGTCCAAGGAAGTCATTTTTCCACTGTATTCAGCATTCATTAGATCTATCATTGAGTACAATGTCCCCTTTGGTAAGTACCGAATCAGGCATATCCAACAACTGGAACATCCACAGAGGTTCCTCACTAAAAGAATACAGAGCATAAGTAAAATGTCCTATGCAGACTGCCTCAAGGCCCTTTCCCTATACTCTGTCTCCTACAGGCTTTTGAGGGGAGATCTATGCCTGGCGTACAGGGCATTGTCAGACCCCACTCCAATGGACCTCCTGCATATCCAAAAAACAAACAGCACCAGAGTACCCATTCTAAAGGCTTGAACCTTGCCTATGATAGAAATAGGACCTGTTGGAGATAGGTATATATCCCAGAGACTACCCGTCTATAGAGCAGGCTCCCCATCCATGTGAAGCACAGTTCGTCCCTAACCCAATTCAAGTGCAACTTGGATAACTGGATGGACACAGGTAACCTGTAAATGGTTCATCTCCCAGGCCTATGCTTACACTTATCAAGGGTATCAGAACTTTTCAGAGATTTGGGATGCATGGCTAGGCGTAAAAAGGCCCTTGTTGTCATTACCCTAGTAAACACCTATGAACCTATGTTGACACTTGCTATGTGTTACTGTCAGAGGCTGAAAGACAGGAAGGAACTTTAGTAAACAGCTGTTGGTTGATTTTCAAAATATGAAGTGAAAATTAGAAATGGAACAATTGTGACAGTTGTGTGTCTATAAAAGAGCGTGCTGCAGACAGTTGAAGTCAGTTGTGGTAAGTTAGCAGCCAATTATAGTTGCCAGTTGCAGTGGTCAGATGTTCACAGTTGTATTGTGCAGTGGATCTCCAAAGGACTCACCACAAACTGTAAGCCTGCCTTTGCTTTGATGTAATAATTTAGTTTAGACTAGGGACAGTGTTCTTTAGTCAGACAGGAAAATTGTAACTAGTCAGTTACAGTTTTTCTAAATGTTGGATTTCTATCCTTCAGTATTGATTTCATTTTCCTGGTGATTGAGTTTTGTTTGTCTATTGGAAATTATTGTTTTATATTTTTAATCATTTTGCTCAGTATTAAACATTTTTATTAACTTACAGTATGGCTGGTCAATTGGTGTTTTCTTTACTGATTTGAGAGTGCTTTACCTGCTTTGATAACTTCCCAGGCCACTCCAAAAGCCTGGCTGCTTTAGGTAATTTGCTACTATTTGTTTTAATATCTGATTTTCATAATTAGACACCCCTTTAAAAGGGCATGTAGGCTCTTTGATTGGTGGCAGTGTGTTACTGTATTATTTTGGGGAAGAGGTACAGCTGGAAATCTGTGTCAGGCTTTCCCAGAATTGTTTGGATATGTGAGATTTAATTTATTTAAGTGTGAATGTAACTGTTATAATGTGACATTTTTTATGTAGTTATTATGTACTTTCCAAGTTTCACTTGCTAGAATGCCAGCACATGAAAAGTAGTTATTTTTCCTGACACAGAAGCAAACATATGACATATGACATGTCACATGTATCATATGAAATATGTTTCTGTCATGTTTTTTATAATACAAAGAATATTGTAAGCCTATTTCCATAAATGCTAACAAAGATAACAACGACACAGGCTTCAGTGGGAAAGCTTACCCAGTGCCTCCAAAATCCCACCGCCAACATTTTGCTAAAGAATTAGGTGATTGTATCATCATGCAATGATATTAGACAATGCGTTAACAAGAAACTTATTATTGTATATAGGAAGGGCCCTTGCCTTAAGAATATCTTAGAAGCCCAGGGTAGAGAGTACCAGACAGGTGGCATGAAGAAATGTGGCATATGTAATTATTGTGCCCATATAATGGAGGGGTCATCTTTTGAGATTAATGTGGTTTCAATACGACTTGACAGCAGGTGTATGTGTCAGACAAAGAGAGTTGTGTACTGCTCCTTATGTGCGGCATGTCCTGCTTTTTATGTAGGAAAAACTGGAAAAAAGTTAAAATGCTGTATTTACAAGCACTTAAGAGATATTAAACTCAGTAAGGACACTAATGCTTTGGCAAAACACTGTAACACTTCTTTGGGACACACATTTAAGTTTGTTATTATTGAGGTCTTACACTTGAATCAGAGGGCTTAATCCCTAGCCACTACAATTAGAGAAGCAGGGGGCTTTATGGCAATTGAGGACTAATGCCATGCAATGGCCAGGTATTAATGATTCCTTCTCTATTGCATGTTTCTTGAAATTGAAGGCACTGGAGAGATAAGTGTTATAGAATGTAAAATGTTTATATGATGTTTTTATATGGATATTTTATATACATATATATATATATATATATATATATATATATATAAAACTATATGTATATAAATATATATTTGTTTTCTATTATTATGGGTTTAGGGGTTGGTATGACAAGTTATAAAGCTGATGAACATCGATATGCTTCCCTTCTCTACTTGGTTATAAGAGGGGTTCACCGCAATTTTATGGTTTGTATATGTACATATATTTTTAAATTGATTGGTTGTAAGGGTTGGAGGTGGTAACACCTTATCGCTATTTAAATGTTGTTTTTACCTGTTTTGAGTGTCTTGATAAAGTCTCTGATTTGCCAGAGATGAAACCACTTGTTTCAAAGGCTTTTTTGAATAAATATTTGCAAAATTCAACAGTATGGAGTCTCTGCTTGGATTCAGATTTGTTGGTTAATACAATGAAATGTAAAAAGTCTACTCAGTGAGCCTTCTGTCTTAGAATGAGATAGTGTATCATTTTCATTTATATGAAGTTTTGTTTCTCCTTAAACTAGCATTTGTATTAATTGAAAGTCACACAATATACTATTGTTGCTAGTGAGTAGCCTTGTATGTACTATTACCTGTTTTGTAAGTTATTACACTTTTACTGAAACTGTATATGTTCTTCAAAAAACAGATAATACTAAGGGCAGGATTCACGAAGACTTGCACGGAGTGTAAGAGACGTGCAACACTCCATGAAAGCCTCGCGATCCAGGAACAGCCCTAAACTCCATGTAAGAGACCAGCTAAAACGTCTCTTACACGGACTGGGCATGGACATGCTAAATACCTCACTTGCAGCTGAAAGGTATGCAAATGAGGTATATTAGCGATCCACGAAGCAGAAACCAGTCCATGTAAGAGACGTTTTAGCTGCAGAAATGTACTCAGTTGACAACTGAGTACGTTTCTGCAAATTCCACAACGGAGCCATGTCAGCTCCAACAAAAAGGGTGCATATGTCTCAGGCAGCATGCCAATGGCAAAAATCTTAAAAATATAAATTTTTTTTTTGCCGATGTTTAAACCCAGCGCAGCCCCGCGCAAACGGGCTGCGCTATATAAAACCATAAAAAGAAGGTTATAAACCCATAAATGTGGGTTTCATGCAATACATGGAATGACAATGCAGGGACCAGCAGACCAAAAATAACATGGCCACCGTGTAGTGGTTGCTAAGGGGGGAAGCTGAGTCTAAGACACGTAACTAAGCATTAGTAGGCAATCTCATGTAAATGAGGGTTAGGATACTGAATCTCACAGTCACATAGCAAATGAGCACAGTCTGAGTAGTGTAAGAGATACATAAGGGGGAGGAATAGAGTAGGAGATAGGTGACATCACAGGGGGGAATGGTAGAAAGAAATGCAGTTCATTGGAGGTCAGTGTAACATGGCAGATGACAGACACAGATCATGGAAAGAGGTGTGCCACTAGATAAGTCAGAGAAAGTCAAGAAATGGAAGGTGTACACTGTTACTTACACCAAAGTTTCTTGCTGGGCATGCATGCGCACCTGTGCGCACCATGAAGCGCGAGTAGGACAGTGTGCGCGCGTGTAAGGCAGACTGAGCATGTGGGAGCGTGATGGGAGATGTTTAACACTGTTTGCGCTGGTGTGCGTGCATGTAGGGCAGGCTGAGTATGTTGGAGGCTGTTGGCAGATGTGTAACAGTGTTTGCATGGGTGTACACGCGTTTTAACTCGAATAAGTAGATTCTGAACCGTGTAAGCACGTTTGCGTGCATGTAAGCCACTGTGAGCGTGTTTCTGATGGTATGCACGTTCCTCCCCCCTGAGGAAACAGAAAGGAAAAAGGAAGCAACAGAATTAATAGGAAGCTAGCAGGGATAACTGCTGAAGCTAGCAGGTAAAAACAATTAGAAGCAGGCAATTACACAGGCAGAATAGTAGCCCAGCCCAGCACTTAAAACTCTGCAAACAGTAGTGCAGGATGTTTCTTCTAAGAGACACTGCAAGACAGGAGTAAGCTAATAGAAGTGAAAACTGAAAAAGCTTCACTCAGAGCAGAAATGTTAGGGGCTGCCATAGCTGTCATAATGAGACACAGGCAACTTGCTGAGGGTGGTGACAATGCAGATGGTGCCAGACAACCCACAGTGAGGAGACGGAGAAGAGTGTACAGGCCCAGGGTCACCTACCACGGGTTACATGAGCTGGAGATAGTAGAGCACTATAGAGTGGACAGAGAGCTCCTGCAGCAAATTGTTGAGCTGTGCAGGCCACGCCTCACACACAGAACCAACAGAGGGGAACCCATCCCAGTGGAAACCAAGGTATGTGTTGGCCTAAGAATACTAGCAACAGGTACCTTCCAGAGACCAACTGGCGCTATGATGGGGATATCAGAGGCATCAGCCTCCAGGGTACTGCACCAGTTCCTGGATGCCATGTCAGCACATGTCGGTGATCATGTATATTTCCCCAATGCCCGTGAGGTATTGGCCAGCAATATGCATCTCTTCCAGCAAATAGCGGAATACCCTGAGGTAGTGGGTGCAATAGACTGCATGCACATGCGCATCAAAGCACCAGCCGGTGAGCAGGGTAGGGCCTACATTAACCGCAAGGGCTTACTCTCCATCAACTGCCAGGTCATGTGTGATGCCCAGGGCATAATAATGAATGTGTGTGCTGGCTGCCCTGGGAGTTACCACGATTCCCACATTTGGCATTTGATGCAGCTGTACCAGACATTTGCCAATGGGTACATCCCACACGGACACTTAGTGGGGGATGCAGGTTATGCACTGGAGCCGTGGCTGATGACACCCATCAGAAACGCCCACACACCTAAACAGGAATGCCATAATGAGGCACACGCACAAACACGTAATGTAATAGAGCGTGTGTTTGGGCTGCTCAAGTCACAGTTCCGGTGTCTGGACACATCTGGTGGAGCCTTGCAGTACACACCAACTACATGTACCCAAATTGTCATGGTATGTGCTATGCTACATAATATGATCTTTTAAAAACAGCTGCAGCAGGACCAGCATAGGGCTGGGCCAAACAGCCCCCCACCATTGCCAAGGCCATCACAGGCAGAGCGTGACTCGGAGGAGGAACAACCTGAGCCTGCCCCAGTAGGCAGAAGGAGGCATGCCCAGTATGCCCTGGCCTTGGCAAAGAGGCAATGCATAGCACATACACTGGCTCAGTAGGAACCCTGGGAATGATACCCCCTCTGACTCACTCAAATAATAACACAGATGCCTAAAATGACATGACCTGCTCACAAACATGTACAGGGAAGTGTAATATGCGCATCCGACAGAGGCAGCCCTGCAGCACCACCTGAGGCATGAATGCCATGTGTTAAGTAATGTAACACCATGTACTATATGCACACCTGAGCACCCTGACTAACATCCACCCTCACCAAGCATGAAGCCACAAAATGACGATGGGATGATCAAGTGCAATAACTGGCTGAATAATGCAGTTAGTCAAAGGGGAGCCAATGTGTTTCAGGCTGGTAAGACATGCAGAGCATGACATGATGCACCACCTGCTAGGGGTGGCGTGCACCTATCATGCCATGCCCCATGGATACTGGCAAAGGCTGTCAGTACCCACAGCATGCCCTGAATAGGTAAGTCTCAAAACACAATCCAACCTTCATAGGTTCCACAAGGGATAGGAACCTAGATGTAATGCTACCCAATGCCAGAAGTCTAAACAGCAAGATGTGTGCAGTGTAAATGCACACAGTATGGAGAATGTAGATACCAGTCCTGTAACAGAGAACTGGGTCAAGGCTCACATCAGCACCCTAACACTACCAGGTCACACCTCATACTGTGCTGTACAGCCACAAAACATGGAACAAGCTACAAAAGGAGGGTGACTAGCAATAAATCTCAAGGATAACCACACCCCCATGTTGGTACCACAACAAGAAGCAGCATGGATTAGCCATGGTCAAATACCAATGGCTAAAACCGCCTCCCAGTATATAGCCTGCTGCAGACTACTGTCCTAATACCAGGAACTGCACCTGGCCTATGTTGGAATACATGAATATATCAAGCCCCCCAAACCACATTATACTGCTTGACTGAAAATACCCAGACATACACCGGGAACATTATACTAGCACCAACACAGTCGGAGAAAAGTTCCCAGAATCCATAAACCAAAATGCCCAGGAACAATGTACCACTCCCACAAGAGGGGTAAGCATACTGGATGTGATAATCAGCAACATGTGTACTGGATGGCAAGATGAGAAGTGTACCCCTCACAGGTAAGACCAGACCATAGAGTAATCACACTGGATATACACATCCTGACCCCAGTCCCTGGCCAGAATACCACAGTGAAAAACATGTGTAAAGCATAGGTTGCAGCCCTCCATACTGATGTTGAATCCATGAAAGGCCCTGTGCAAGTGCAGAATATGGGACACACCACAGAACATGTTATACAGGCATTCCATGAACACAGCCAGGAATGCTTGGAGTATGCAATCACAAATAACAACAACACACAATGCCATACACTCAGGCATCTGGCATGCTGGACTCCAGCCATTACCAAACCATGCAAGAGAATGAGGAAGCTACCACATGATAGAGCAAACATAAAAAGGGAAGTAATCACTGACCAGTAGTATGGCAATAACATATGTCCACACATACAATCCACTAGGTCCAGCTACAACAAGTAGAATCTGTGAATCCAGAGGCAATGTGACACCAGTCCCAAGTACACAGACAACCACAACACCCCCCAATAAATACAAATATATGCGATAGATGCAACCATGTATCCAAACCAGAGGTTGAGCTCCACCAACTCAGTACTGTCAAAACTAGTCAGGAGGAGAAGTTAACCACATACACCACAAACCCAGTCCCACATAGACCTACCACAACTGTAAACCAAACACATAAACACAGACAAATATACCCAGAGTCCTTAATTACAAACACACCACACCAACAGAAGCCTCCAAAGCAGATCACAAGCAACCACAACCTTCAAACATAGCACATGCAACGAATAGTACGCAAAGCTGGTGTGCCAAACAGTCACAGGCCAGAAGGAGAAACAACATGCCTGATACAGTTGTAATAGGTGTCTGTATAGGCAGACACACTGCTGTCCCACTCACTAGACTGAACAAGGGAAAGGGTAGAGTAAGCTGCCTGTAGGCTGCCACAAAATGCCACATAACACATGTATGCAGGTCACCCCAAAGCAAGCAGAAATATGATGCACTCAATGTCCATGCTGGTGTGAATTACCTGAGATGTACTTCCCTGGTCAACATGAAAAGAGACATGGATGATCCCTCTGAGTATGTACCCCAGGCCGGTATGTCACTGGCTGTGTGCAGCATCCAACCCTCACCAAGAATTATGCCACAGTACAAACACAGAATGCTCATGTTTAACAGCTGGCACAGTTATAGCTGTCAGTCCAAGAGGGTCTAATGTCTGTCTGCTTGAGATGTCAAGTATGACAAGCCATGCTGCTGTTCCAGGGATGGTTTGCACCTGTTACCCCTGTGCATCTGGATACTGGATAAGGCCTTTGCCGCCTCCATAGAGCCGTATGTAGGCAAGGCCAAAAAGACTACCCACCACCCTAGAAAACAAAAGTGGTAGGAAACATAAGGGTAATGCTGACCAATGCCAGATGTGTAAATTGCAATATGCATACTCCTGAGGCACTTCCCATTATGGAGAACATCGATGTCTGTGCAGTGACAAATGCCTGCTGCAAGCCTAGTGATAGCACAACAGCACTACTAGGTTATACCAGATATCATCTGTTATGGCCCCAACACCTGCACCAAAACATCAAAGGAGGGGGAGTATCCATATGCAGCACAGACACCCATATGGCCAGGTAACTGACAATGCACAAAGCAGCGGAGACCACCCATGTGCACCTAAGTGTAGTCCAAACTGCTGTACAGTCTGTAGCATGCGACAGACCACACTCTCACACACAAGAACTCCACCCAGACATCCTGAAGACACTGGACAGTATGAATGTCCCACCAAATACCAGACAAGGTACACACAAATTACCACATAGGTGGCAAACCATTATGTATGCAAGGGGTAATCAGGGACCTAGGGACACAGGTCGACAGTAATCTGTCATGTGACACTCACAATGCCAATGTGGCTAGGAAGATTGTCGATATTGGACACCGTATCATGAAAGGATTCACATCTACATCAACAGAGGTCACTGTGCCACTGTACTGTTCCCTTATCAGACCCATAATCTAGTACAATGACTCATATGGGATGTACCGTATGTGACACCTGCAGCGGTTCGGAAGACCTCATAGTTACCCCACCAACAGGATAAAGGGTGTGAAATATATGTCATATGCTGCCTGCCTGTAGACACCCCAGCTGAATGCAGTCACAGGCTGCCTACACAAAGGCATTGTATGTCTGTTGTACAAGGCCATGCCCAACACAGGAGTAATGGACATGCTCCACCACAGGAAATCAAAGCCATTGGAGCTGTGAGAGTGACAGATGTCAGCCTCAACACATAATGAAATAAGATGTGCTGGAGGGACAGATACATAACCCAGAGGCTCCCCACACCCAGAAACAGGATTCCAATCCATGTGAGGCAGAGCCCCTCACTGACACCCCTCAACAGGAATATTGCCAAGTGGATGGATGATCGTACATGTATACTGGGGGTCCTCACTGTGTCACGACCAGACAGAGGCACAGTGAAGAAATTCATAAATGGCCATAATAGATCATAGCAAGGGGTGGTGAAAGACACACACACTCTGGCTAGGCTTACTAATGGCCTAGGGTGTATAGCCTAGTATGAACCCATGAACCTATGAAGATACAAAACGTACAGGACACTAAGGATAATCACAAGGCTTACCCAACTGATAGTAGGAACCATGTTGGGCATCCACAGATATGCTCCAAACCACACAGATATTACAAACAACATACCAAACACACACACATATTGCTAACATACAACCTGGCAGGTGCAGTGCAACCCCCCCCCCCCCGCAGAGTGCAAAATACCTATCCCAGCAGACTGATGGTCCCCTGACATTGCAGATGCTGAGGTAACAGCCATCATCTGCAAAGCAGAACACACAGCAGCAAAGGTGTGTGATGGTGTCCTGGGCTGAGGCCAACATGGACTCCAAGAATAATGGAATGCCAAATCACACTACTGCCCAATGTCAGCCTTATCACAGGATATGTACCCAAAGAGCAGTGTACAACAACAGTGGTCCATCACAACAAAGGTGTTGCCTGAATGGATACTGCAAACTACCACCCCAGGATCCTGACAAGCTTGTTCTGCACAGCTATGGAAAGGATCAGTATGTACCGCAGACAGAAGGCTATTGTGGACCTACTGATACTGGACCCTACACAGTGTGGCTGTCGTAACTGCAGATCCTGCCCTTAAACATGTTTGACCCATTTGAAGCAGTAATTAAGGTCATTGATGAGGGCAATGTGGTCCACACAGCATAGCTGGACCGTGCACATGCTTCTAGACAATACCGTACAAGTTCGGTATGGATATGTTCATCAGCTTAAATATATACCCCTATGTCAGTAGAGGGGTTGCAAACCAGACCAAGTACAGAACTGACATGGTCAGACATGCCGCATCCATGTCAGATTACAAAGCAGATATGAGTGGCATCCCACAAGGCCTGGTCTTGCCCCCCCCGTTCTGTATATATGTCCCATAGGTATAGGCCAACATGGAAGGACTGTGACTGAACATGTATGCAGAGGAGTACAAACAGCCCACCATATCCGACCCCCAGCTGACACAAGCAACCCACAAAAGGGCCACCTACAAACAGACAACTGGAGCCATAGCCATGTCAGCAAGCTAATTGCAGAACTCTGTATAGACAACCACCGTGGATATACAGTAAGTGCCCACAAATTATCACACATGTGTTAACCCATGATGTACCTAACATGTAATGTGAGACCTGGGTACAAAAGGTGATAGATATCCTGCACTGGACAAACATGTGGCTGTAGTGTTCGCAGAAAGATATACTATATGCCCACCCAAACATGAAGGTTGGCAGATGTAGATAAGGGGAACTCATTGTGGCTCTGCAGTCATCCTCCATCACCTTCACAATTGACTACAATAGCCCCTGTGGGATATACCGCAGCAGACACCCCATCAACTGTAAAGTCCACAACAGTACCCCACCAGGAGTAGCAAATAGCATGAACAGATGCCATGTGTTGCTTGAGTAAACAAACTGCAGCCCCACACACCACCATACTGCCCAGCTACAGCTGTGCCTGATATATGAAGCCATGTCCAACCTGGAATCAATGAACATGCTGCACCTTGTACAATCTGAATGGCAGTGAGCTATGCACATGAGAGACCTGAACCCCAGCACTGACATACATAGGACAAGCTGTACAGAATGATCCATAACACAGAAGGCACCCCCACTCTTCAGTAAACTCCCGGTACAGGTTAGCCAGAGAGTCACATATCGACACCCCTCAAGAGGAATCCTGATGAGTGGATGGGAGATGGTAGGCTAACCCTGGGTATCACTGTTATGTCAGAGGTAGACGGAGGCACAGTATACTAACCATGACATATGTCATGGCAAACTCCAGTTACAATGTGTGTCAAAGGACAAACACACCCTGTGACTAGCATCAGAAATGGCCTAGGGAACATCGCTAGTGTTTGCCAATGTCCACCCTTGTTGTGGAATACACTAGCAATGTTGGACGAGCCTGGTGTAGGTAGTCCATATCTGAACATAATGCAACATGGTCATATGTGCACAACTGGCCACTACACAGTCTGTTGTGCTCACTATGAAGATGTCAAGCAGTCATAGGACTAAAGCCCAGGATACTGTCCACCACAGTGAAAGTACTGAACCAGTACACTATACGGTACTACAGTGTTAGGTCATTATGAAAGTATGTTGAGAACTGTCTGCAAAGTATCCCATGCAATCCCTGCAGGCACAGTATAATCCCTGTTGTGGCAGACACGAAGCAGTTGGCCAGTTAGTACACAACATGACACCCAACACACAACCATAAACGTGAGATATTGTTGAAATTCACACACACCCAAATATGTGGTGGACTTCAGAGTGCAACATATGGAAAGCTCACTCTGGGCATGCTCGCACACTTTGATAAATGAGGCATATGTCAGACAACATGCCATGGAAAGGCTGAACTGGGCATGCTCATACACTTAGGCCATATCTCCGTTTAGCAGTCAGCCACACATATCTGGTATTTGTACGTGTCAGTCCAGGAACCAACCACAACAGAGCAATCTGCCCAGTGCACCCAGTAAATAACTACAGAGACATAAGTGATATAGTGGATCGCTGTCATATGCAAACATCTTCCACAGATACACAAGTTGGTCATAGGAACAGGGAATGCTATGGCAATAAAGACCTGCAAACAGTAGAACAGCACAACAAATATTGTGCATCCGACAATTGAACATATGGGTGTAGAGGTCAATACTTGGCTTGTTGCCCTAGGGAATGACAGCTCAGCCAGAGTGTGCTTGGCATCTGCATCCCCATGACAGTAGGCTACTGTGCCACTGTAAAGTAAGTCACAGAAGGCAACATGTGAGGCTAGTGAGCTGTGCCTCTGTCAAGCAGGGGCACCGTGGAGGTCCCAGGGATTGAATGTGCTAAGCCACAGCCATGTTGTCGGTGTGTGCTGGGAGAGAGTTGCTGAGGATCTCTGACAGTAGGTGTCTGTCAATAACAGACTGAGGGGAGCCCTATCTGCATTCTCTGGACGATTCCACTGTCAACACTGTGTTGTAATGATTATGTGTGAATGAAATGCTGTACCGGAACTGTTCACAGATGTCCTCCCTCTGTGGGCTACAGCTCTGCAATGTATTAGCTCACTCTGTCTGTTGTACGGCGCATATATGGCTGGTGTACAGCTGACAGGTGTCTTGTTGTGGAGCAGTCATGGGTATATGTGGGATAGCATGATAAATGCAAACCGTACACATGCTCATAGAATGCAATTGTCAAGGATTATGCTGAGTGGCCAGTATAGTCCCCCAGCATGGGTCCTCTGAAGTCGTCCACCCCAGTCTTCACAAGTGTAGAGTCTGCTTGTGCTAAATACAGTTTGTGTGCAGTGACAACCTTGCCTGGGGGTGGAGATGGGATATGGATGTCCAGGGAAAGGTGGGTATGGTCAGATATCAACAATGGTGGGCTACCTCTGGTGTGGAACAGTGAGTACCCACGTTGCAGATGGACAGGTGCAATATGTATTCCCCCATGTGGCTGAGGTGTGTGGTTCTGCCATAGCACATGGACCCACAAATTGTAGTGGCTGTAGGGTAAAGTGGTAGAGGCCTGAGTAGTTCTCACACACAATATGCCTGTACCTGATGTTAACAACTGGAATGGTGTATGTGAACACCTGCATATCCCGGCACTGTTCCCAGGGAAGCTAAGTGTGTGTCCTGGATGTGGGTGTGGTGTTCTGGACTGGTTGTGTTGTGTGTTACAGGTCCTGTGGTCACAAAGCATGGTATAGAACATAACCTGCCAGTGCAATGTGCATATCTGACCCTGACGCAGGTGGCCGCAAATGCATATATATGCTATCCCCCACCTGACAGGTAGTACTACATGTGCATACCTTTGTAGAAATAAAGATGTCGGCACCCTATAAATACTGCAGGTGCAGAACAGATGCCCCGTAATTCGGATAGTGCGCTCTGCTAATGTGTCTCACTCAAGTATCATAATATAGTTAGGTAGAGGTTTGAATCCTGCAAATGCTCAGTGTGTGTGAGTGGGGTGTGAGTGTGTGTGTGTGTGAAAGGCTGTGAGAGGGAAATGTCCCTTTTGTCAACTGGGAAAACACACTACAGGATGCACATTCCCCTTTCTAAACACTGATGATGTCAGCACCCTATAAGTACAGCAGGAGAAGAAAAACCTCCCAGTAATGCGATTAGCGCGCTCTGCTAATGCATCCGTCTCGAGTGTCATAACAGAAGTAGATAGGGGTTTGAATCCTGTAAATGGTCAGTGTGTATGGAGGGGGTTAGTGTGTGTTCAAGACTGTATAAAAGAAATATCCCTTTTGCCAACTAGGAGAACACACTACAGGATGCACATTCCCCTTTCTAAACACTGATGATGTCAGCACCCTATAAGTGCAGCAGGAGAAGGAATGCCTCCCAGTAATGCGAATAGCGTGCTCTGCTAATGCATCTGTCACGAGTGTCATAACATAGGTAGGTAGGTAGGGGTTTGAATCCTGTACATGCTCAGTGTGTGTAGAAGAGGTTAGTGTGTGTTCAAGACTGTATGAAAGAAGTATCCCTTTTGCCAACTAGGAGAACACACTACAGGATGCACATTCCCCTTTCTAAACACTGATGATGTCAGCACCCTATACATACAGCAGGAGAAGGAAAGCCTCCTAGTAATGCAAATAGCATACTCTGCTAATGTGTCTGACTCAAGTATCATAACATAATTAGGTAGTGGTTTGAATCCTGCAAATAGCATGTGTGTGTGTTTGAATGAGGGGGGTTAGTGTGTGTGCAATTTTGTGTGAGGGAAATGTCCCTTTTGGCAACTGGGAGAACACACTACAGGATGCACATTCCCCTTTCTAAACACAGATGATGTCAGCACCCTATAAGTACAGCAGGAGAAGGGAAGCCTCTCCGTAATGCGAATAGCGCACTGTGCTATTGCGTCCGACTCGAGTGTCATAACCTAGTTAGATAGTGGTTTGAATCCTGCAAGTGTGTGTGTTTGGATGAGGGTGGTTAGTGTGTGTACAATTTTGTGAAGGAAATGTCCCTTTTGGCAACTGGGAGAACACACTACAGGATGCACATTCCCCTTTCTAAACACAGATGATGTCAGCACCCTATAAGTACAGCAGGAGAAGAAAAGCCTGCCATTAATGCGAATAGCGCACTCTGCTAATGCGTCTGTCTCGAGTGTCAGAACATAGCTAGATAGGGGTTTGAATCCTGTAAATGCTCAGTGTGTGTGGCGAGAGCTAGTGTGTGTGCAAGTTTGTATGAAGGAAATATCCCTTTTGGCAACTAGGAGAACACACGACAGGATGCACATTCCCCTTTCTAAACACTGATGATGTCAGCACCCTATAAGTACAGCAGGAGAAGGGAAACCTCTCAGTAATTCGAATGGCGCATTCTGCTAATATGTCTCTCCCGAGTGTCATAATAGAGTGAGGTAGGAGTTTGAAACCTATAAATGGCATGTGTGTGTGTTTGGAAGTGGGGACTCTGTGTGCGTGCAATTGTATATAAGCAACATGTCCTTTTTTGAAATCAGGGGATCACACTACATGATGCACATTACCCTTTCCAAACAGTGATGATGACAACACCCTATACATACAGCTGGAGAAAAGACATCTGCCAATACTCAGAATAGCACAACCTGCTACAGCGTCACTCTTAAGTATCATAACATATTTAGGTAGGGGTTTGAAACCTGCAAGTGTGTGTGTGTTTGGATGTGGGGAGTTTGTGTGTGTGCATTTCTGTATGAAAAACATGATAGTTTTAGCAATGAGGAGATCACACTACCTGATGCACATTACCCTTTCAAAATACTGATGATGTCAGCTCCCTATAAGTACAGCCAGAGAAGAGGAACTATCTAGTAATCCGAATAGTGCGCTTTGCTAATGCGTCTCTCTCACGTGTCGTGACTTAGTTAGGTAGGAGTATAAATCCTGCAAATGGCAAGTGTGTGTGTGTGGGGGTAGTAGGGTGTGTGTAAATGCAAGTGTGAGAGAACAGATCCTTTTGGCAAATACTACAATACACCAGATGCTGCATATTCCCCCAGTAAACACAGGGGATGTCACCACACTATCAGCACAGCCAAACAGGGCTAGTTGGCTAGTAATGCCAATAGTGCGCTCTGCTACTGTGTCTATTACCATTGTCAGAGTACAGATAGGTATGTTTTGGTAACCCACAACTGCCACGTGTGGTTGTGTCACACATTATGACCTTGTGTGGGTCTTTGTACATAACAATGCATGCCATTGCCTAAACCAGCAATGGCATTGCACACATGATGTATGTGTGTGACACATACACATAAATACCTGTGACCTGCAGTAGTTACCATGTCTGACACATGCCTCGAGTGGATAAATGGTATTTGCAATGTATACCAATATGACTGTATCTTACTGTGCAGGGGCCGCACGTGCTATGTGTCTATACAGTGTGGGTGTATATGGTAAAATACCTACAGCAGGGGATACACATCTGGTCTGGGCCATATAGTGTACATGTAGTCAATGTACAGGTGCTGCATGTTCCCACCTGTTGTGGTAGTGGTAATATGTCATTCCACTGCAATTCAGTGACCACATGCTGTGAACCCTTCAACTAGTGTGTTGCTACAGTAATGCTCACGCACAATGTTTGGCTGGATGCAGTCCAGCCATATAAAGACAGTTCTTGAGACTGTCATATTGCCAGTGTTGTTATGGAGGATAGGTGGTCTTCCTGTGTATGGGAGGGTTGAGTGTGCCAGGCTATGAACCAGATGGCAGTCCAACACACTGTTAGCTGCACATGATTAGGCCCTGATGCTTTGTGCTGTGCCAACAACCTGGAGGTGTGTGCATCTGTGGTGCCTTGGGATACCACCCCCCTGTCCATGTGTGTTACATGTGTAGGGGACGACAGGCATGGTATGGGGCATAACCTGTCAGTGATGGGTAACACCTGTGAGTCATGAATCAGGACTCTGGTACTGCACAGACATTGCAGTTCACCGTGCTGAGGACAGTGTCCAGTGCATGCATCTTGCAGTGTACACTGCTGTTGTTGTGTAGCAGCACTGTTAGTGTCCTAACCTGTGTGATACCTGCGGAGGTGGCTATGTAAACTGTGTCCTGCAGCATAAGGCAGTATGTGTGTATCAAGCAGCTTTGCCAATATACATCGGGCCATGGGTGTCACGTGCAAGATGACCCTTGCACATTATTGTGGCTTCCCTAGCATGTAAGCACACGTTGACAGACAGCGGATACCCTATGAATGACATTGGAGACTGAGCATAATGTAGACATACAACACCCTTCCCACATATAGTGGTAGCATACCTGGTGAGGGTATGTTGGCAACCAAGATCAGGCTCATACTGGCCTGTGCCACATGCTGAGAGATCCATTCTATGTTCCCTATCATGTAGTCCAGGGAGGTATGTCTCAGGTCAGCCATAGTAGCATGGTCAATGAGTGAGTCATATGTGTCCATGCCTCTGACTGACCTGTATGCATGTGTTCTGTGGTGGACCATAGTGCCCCTGAGGCATATCACTGTGATATTCACCAGATACAGCCTGTTGAGCGGGACCCCAGTGCAGCACCCAAGACAGGTATCTGACACGTCTGTAGCAGGTGTGTTGTGTAGCCCTACAGGCTGTGAGTGTGTGGCACACGGGATGTCTGTGCCATGTGTGGCATGTGCTCTGTTCCGACGGAACATATGCCTGTGTGCCAGCTGCAGAGGGGTGTGATGCTCAGGCAGGATGCTATTCTGAGTCCCCACGTATGCCCCAGTGTGTTCAGCATGCTGTCAGTGCGTGTCAATGTCTGACTTGTATTGTAGTCACTGTAATATTTTTTATTTATTTATTTATTTATCTTACATTTGTTGACCGGGATAGTCCGACTGGATGCATGTCCATTTTCAGCGGAGGCCCAGGGAGAAAAGCTCCAAGGGTAAGCAGGTACAGCATTACATAATACCAGCATTACATATTACAAACAGATTATTTACAGAGATTACATAAGTAAGCAAGTTAAACATGTTCCACAGGTTAAAGTTAGTCCTGAGCATAAGTCAGGATTAAATTAAATTACACAGTAAACTGGTTAACAGATTTTACACATTCGAGTCAGCCAGGCTTGATACATTGACATAGCCAGTTAAGTGACAAATGTTGTTTGAGTCTAGTGTTAAACTGACCTAGGGTAGAAAGTAAGGTAATATCAGCTGGAAGTGAGTTCCAGGATCTACTTACAGAGTTTGCAAAGAGAGAATCACCGGCTGTGTTATAAATTTTGCTAGTCTGAATTAGTAGTTTGTTAGAGGATCGAAGCGGTCTAGGATTGTTATAGGGGGTGATAATATTTTAAGAGGATTTTATAGGCCATAATCAGTTGGTTATACTGTATTAGGCTAGGTAGTTCAAGCCAACCAAGCTGATTTAGATTGATGGAATGATGTGTCCTAAAAGGCAGCCCAGTGGCAAACCTGGCAATGTGGTTGTAGCAAATTAAGTGTTTTTTAAGGACAGTCTTGTTCATATTCGAGAGTAGAGGGGATGCATACAGAAGGGTTAAAAGAAGGTGTGAGCGAGCTATGGCAATTTTAGCTGGAGGGGTTAGGAAGGCTTTTATTCTGTAAAGTGACCCTAGTTTTTTATTGATGGTTTTGATAGTTTGGTTAACATGTAGGTCACATTTGAGATTATTGTCTATGATGACACCTAATAGTTTAGTAGATGGGTCAGGGGAGATTATTGTGCCATCATTTGATTTTATGGTAAAGGTGAAAGTGGTAGACCTACGTGTTGGTGAAATAACAGCAGTTTAGTTTTTTTGGGGATTTAGGATCAGATGATGTTCAGAAAGCCAGTTTTCTATTGTATTAAAGGTGGTCTGGGTAGCTGACTATAAAAAGAAAAATGTTACACCCACCAGGGCAGATTCAATAAAAGAACTTCAGAATCACCACAAAGTCCAGCAGCTGTATCACCAAGGTAAATTCACCACAGGATTTTATTGAACAGGCAGACAGGTACAGACTAAGCACAATAACTCTACTGGAGATGTGGCTGAGCAAATCAGAGTAGAGACATCAGCATATTGGATACAGCTGACTTTTGGGATGACAGTATAAAGGTAGTTAATGAAGATGGAGAACAGCAAGGGCCCTAGTATAGAGCCTTGTGGTACTCTGAGGGTGTTAGGTAGAAGGTTAGAGAGTTTGTTTTGCCAGAGGCCAGCCTGCTGTCGACCATGCAGGTAGGATTGAAACCATTGGAAGGCTCCAGTATCTAGACAGAATGTTTGCAGGGTGTGGATTACAAGTTGGTGATCAACCATATCGTATGCCTTGGAAAGATCCAAAAAGAGGGCTGAGGATATATATTTATTGTTGCAAGTATGGTTTATGGTGTTAGTAAAGGCTAGGAGGCCTGAAGTAGTGCTGTGATGAGGACGGAAGCCATGCTGAGTGTCTGCCATAAGGCGATTTTGGATTAGGTGGTGCATGAATTGTCTATGAATAAATTTTCCATAATCTTTGCAAGTGGAGAGAGTATAGCTATTGGCCTATAATTGGAGAATTCAGTAGAGCTGCCTCCTTTGTGAGGTGGGATTACATAGGATATTTTCCAGATGGTGGGAAATTTTGCTTCTACCATGGTTCGTTTGATTAGTTTTGAGATGGGGTAAGCAATAGCATCAGCTGATTTTTGTAGGCACTCGGCAGGGAGTTGATCAGCAGAAAGTGTAGTGGGTTTTACTTTTCCAATCAAGGTATGGATAAGTGAAGTGGCGACTGGTTGGAAGCTGAACGCAAGTAGGTTTCTAGGGGTGCTACTTTCAGGACCAGGGGAGCTAGGAGGTAGTTGGCTAGCTAGGGCTTGAAATGTCTCAGTAAAGAATTGGTCAAAACTATTAGAAACATCTTCAGGGGTTTTATCAATTGTAGCAGCAGGGATTGGGGTTGAAGTTTGTCCAGGATGTAGTATATATGACATGCCACCTGACAGGGTATGGCATTACTGGGTTCAGAGAGCTCAGTCCCCAGATTGGCTATGTGGTGGCATCCCACACATGTGTTGTACATTCCTGGCCAAGGGTGATGGCTGACTGCATACATGTGGCAGCTGTGACATTGCCACATGACTCACATAAACCACAACTGGACCATAGAGGTGATTCACAGGTTACCTTTGCACATGCTAACCTAGTAGTGTGATTGCCATGGTGAGTACCAACACATAGGGCCAATGGGGAACAACATACTGAAGGTGTGTATGTGTGGATGTACTGCTACTGTTTCATAGCACTTGCATATATGACTGCACACGTGGGTAAATGCCAGGTAAGACATGTGCAATGTGTCACAGGCAACGTACATGCGTACAGGACAGACAGTGACGTTCTGTCATGTGTAAACTTGACATACGTATCGTACGCTATGCAGATGTCACTAGGAGTCTACAGAAGCACTGTAACTGTGCATTGCAGGTGTAAGCAGTGTTCCAGGGAACCCCAAGCGAACATGCATGCAAACAAAGCTACAGTAAGCAGAGCTGGAAGTAGTGCATTGTACAACAAAAAAGGGGTAATAATAACAGTAAGTAACAATGCAAATATGTAGGCACTATCAACATGTACCCAGGAATACACAGCGCAGATGCCCATGGTAGAACTGATATTATGTCATAGTTAATTGTGATTTGGATTACATTGGTACTGCACACATATCTACATGCGCCAACATCCACATTGCATAGTCGTTGTGGGCAACTTGACACCATTACTGTACATGTCCACCATTGCATATCACTACTTGCGTTAGCTTCCCCCTGTGCTACCCATGTATGCGGCTATCTGTTGACATCCTTACCACCGGCATGCAATTATGTGCAGCTGTTACACTTTGGTATGTACTATGGGTGCAGATAACAATTCAGGACATCCATACAGTTACTGCATCAGGCATGCTGGGATATACACACAGTCATAGTAGCAGACTGTACTGTTAACAACATGATGCTACTAATACACTTCTATGTAGTCACACTGTGCATCAGCAATGTGTTTACCTGTTCCCACAATGATGTTGGAGATTGCAGGAGGTGGCACAGTGTCATCATATGCATAGGGTGTGAATTAGGTATGCCTGAGTCAGCCACTGATACCACCAATTGACATGTGTGTGTATGTGTGTTGGTGAGGGGCAGCAGTACAGGGTGGGGCAGTGTTGGTGCAGTGTGCACGTGTATGTGGTCGCCCTAGGTGCTAACATTTCGCATGTGTGTATGCACGCACACAGTTCCACCTCATGGCTGCCATATACAGGGGTTTGTGGACAGCCACAGACTGCACCTGGCAGGTCATACAGATCAGTGTCTGTGGGCATGGACACGGTACCTGTGCCTGGCAGGGGTGCTATGGACCGTATCCAGTACTAAGCCAGTCTGGGTACTGTCATCAGAAGCGGGAGTGTGTTGACTGGACACAGGTCCCTGTTGGGACTGTCCAGAGCCACATGCACGTGGTCTCCTGGGGCATTCCGATGACAGCACAGACCCAGCATTGCTGGGGCTGCTGCTGGCACTATGGGGGCGTGCGCGGGCCTGTTGTCGTCCACGCCGACTGCCAGCTGCTGCTGTTGCTGGCATACAGCCACATCGACGCCGCAAACGCCCACCATTGCCCTGGCTCATGGACATTTGGTTGTGGAACTGCTGTAATATGTCCCCACAATGTCTGTCTATGACATTGGTGAAATTACAGATAGCATCCGCGATGTCACGCATACTGTCAGTCATGGCTGTGCGACATGCTCTCAGCTCTGTCAGACCCTGTCTGGTGTACCTTTCCATACACGACTGTGCCTGCATGACAGCCCGAAACATAGCTGAGGTTGACAGACCTCTTTGGGCACGTCTGCCAGAGGCAGTACGCCCATGGATGCTCCCATGAGAACCCAGGGGCAACTGTCTGTGTGGTACCATCGCAGGACCCTGCCCATGGCTGCTGTGTGGGGACGCATGTGCTACAGGTACCACATTATCCTGGTCAATGCCCACTGTATCCTGTCCATCACCTAGGGACAATGGTGACAAAGGATGTACTGGCAGGATGACTGTGCGCAATGATGGGGTTGACAGCTGTGTACTGTCAATTGGCTGACCAATGGCAGACCCTGACACACCTTCCTGTACCATTACACAAATATCATCATTACCAGTACCTGTGGCACCAGATTCAGGTTCCCTGCTGCAGGACACCAGAGCAGCACCAGAACCTGTGGGAGGAAGACAGGAAACACAGTTTACAGTCTCCAGACATTGTTACCAGTGATGCACTTATGCACACATGCACACAGGCACACATGGACACATGCACACATGCACACATGGACACAGGCACACATGCACACATGGACAGAGGCACACATGCAGACATGCACACGTGGACACATGCACACAGGCACACATGTACACATGCACACATGCACACAGGCACACATGCACACATGCACACATGCAGACATGCACACATGGACACATGCACACGTGGACACATGCACACATGCACATATGCACACGTGGACACATGCACACATGGACACATGCACACATGCACACGTGGCCACATGCACACATGGACACATGCACACATGCGCACGTGGTCATGTGTACACATGTACACATGCACACATGCACACATGCACATGTGGACACAGGCACACATGCACACATGCACACATGCACACGTGCACACGTGGGCACAGGCACACATGCACACATGGACACTGGCACACCTGCACACATGCACACATGCACACATGGGCACAGGCACACCTGCACACATGCACACATGCACACCCCGCAGTATACACACAGAGCACTACTGAGTTACACTAGTGTTACTAGCACTATCAGGACTATTATAGGTATTGTTAAACACACTCACCAGCATGGATGGCCTGCCTTGCTGTAACCCCGGAGGGACCTGCAGAAATGATGAGATTAATGTCAGTGGGCACAACTGTGCCATTGATATTGCATATGATACAGTGCAGTAGTACACCAGTTGCCTTTCACACGTCAGCTGCTGATATTGCCAGTATCACACATGCACAAGTACAATCTATGATGACAGATACATACCACAGACACACCTTACGCATGCATAAACTAACAGTGTACAGAACAGTCAAGTGTACATATGGCATATTACCTGCACGCTCCATGTTGTGCTGCTGTGTGGATCCAGCCTCCATCATGATGCAGGTGTACTGCTGTTGCTGTTCCGGGGCTGGAGCCACAACACTTAGGAGTAGCCCCTCCAGTCTGGTGAGGTGGGGATGTGTGGCCACCCCACCTCCTGTGGCAACCTGTTGCCTGTGGATATCTGATGCACGCTGATGGACACTTCTGATTAAATCACTGCAGTGATGTCGTACCTGCTCATATGTCTTATTATGCATGCCAATATCATTTACCCTACGGACAAGGTCTTGCCACAGTGCAGCCCTCTCCTGCTGATTCTGACTGGTGTGGGAAAACAGGGTGTCATACTCCCGCACCAGGCTCTGGTGTATCTCCTCATCTTCCGCTGCAGAGTAGGCGGGATTACGCTGATGCGCCATCTCCCTGGAAGAGAACACAAACAGGATATCAGCAGACTATGTCAGCAATATATGGCACACATACTATACATAATACTCATGTGTAGTGATATACTACTACTCCCATATGTTGCATGTGTGTGTGTCATGGTGGATACACAAGTACATGGCCAGATATCAGTGCTCAGCCAACACCTGTGCAACAATACCTGCCACATTCCACACAACATAGTAGCATGCCCCATCGGTCAGCACACACTGACAGGTCCAATGCACAACCTCACTCTGGGGGTTCATCCCAAGGTACTGTATGTGGGATGCCATCCACTAGTGTGATGTGGACACAAGTTACTCGGCCTGGATATACATATCCCACCACCACCACCAGCACAGTAGACTACTTTGATATGTATGTGATTAGACAGTTATTCACTTGTTAAGACTGAGATGGTATCCATGCAGCACACTGGGCCAGTGGAAGCCACAACCCACACTGCTGACCCCTTTGCAAATGCTTACCATGGACATGCCACAGATTGCATGGAACTTGCACACACATTTCTAACCCAGACCCTATGCACAAAGGTTAGGCATCCTGTCCGGTGGACCCCAGACAGAGGCAGATTGTATAACAATAGCAGGAGGCTACTGCAGGACAGAGCAGATTCACATTAAGGGAAGGCATCTGTGGTCAGCACTGGTACTATGCTACGGTCCCTCCTAACAATGGCCATGACCTACTCTGGGAGGGAAATGGCCACAAACACTATGGATAACCACAAGGCCTTCTTCAGTTATGTTACACATATGGACCAAATGCCTCAGATATGCTCTGTGTTAATACACACCTACTTATTCACCAAACACACAGATATTGGCAACATTCTTGCAGACAGCTTTGGTGCACGTATCCCCCCCTCCTTCTCCCCCACCAGTTCAAATAGTTATCACAGCTGTATGTAACCTCCCTATCATCTCACATGTCCAGGTGAGGGCCGCCCTGAGCAAAGCAGAACACACAGCATCACTGTGACCTCATGGTATCCCTGGATGTGTGCTACCTGCACTCCAAGAGCACATACAACCGCATATAAGACTGATAATTTATCTTGGCTGTACTACAGGATATGCACCTGGACAGTGGCATACAGCAGCAGTGGTCCCACACCACTAAGGAGACAACTTGACTGACCCTGGGAACTACCACATCATATGCATAACCGGCCTGGTCTGCTAAGCTATGGAATTATGCAGTATGGGATGCATATGCAGTGATATCAGGTACTTGCAGACACTTGTTCCCAGCCAGTGTGCCTTTGTGATGGGCTGATCCTGCCTTTTGAACCTGGCTGACCTTTCAAAGCAGTCACTACAGCCATTGCTGAGGGCAACGCACAGACAACTGCTGCCAGGATCATGGCCTAACACTGATTGACATGTAATGTATAGTCATCCCCTTTTGGTGGAACTACGTACACACAACATATCACATGGACATACCTATAGATACAGACCTATGACACATTTGGAGGGTTCACAGTATGCACACTATTAACCTGCTACTTTGCATTACCTGTGTTTGTCACAGCTGGTTGCGTTACCACTGCTTCTGATTCCTGCTGCTACTGTCACTGCTGACAGCTTAGTCACAGTGTGTAGCGTGTTTTTTTTTTTTTTTTTTTCTCTCTTTCTCGGTTTGTCTCTCTCCCTCTGTCTGCTTCCAGACAGTGCAATGAATGTATTGCATGTGTGGAGTGTTAGTACAGAATGCTTTTGTAGGTATCTGCATAGGTCCATGTGATGGCCTCTGCACCAATTGTAAGCCAGCATTTGCTAATTGCATACAGCCAGTTGTGTACTGATTGCAGTTCTCACTGTGATTTCAGGACAGTGCTATAAAAGGGTATGTGAGATAGGCGTTGCCCTTTCAAATTGTAAGGGCGGGGACCATGCTGGTATGCTGTGGACACTGTTCTGTGAGTGTAAAGGTTAGTATCTCTCTCATGATTCAGGCTGTGTTGTAGATTCACATTTCTCCATTCCTCTCTCCTGTTCCCTGTAGTAAGTGTGTATGCACAATAACACCTACAAATATATATATATATATATATATATATATATATATATATATATATATATATATATATATATATATATATATTTATATATATGTATATGTACATATACATACATTTATATATGTATATTAACTGACATTATTACCTACAAGCTACCAACTAGCATGGCTGTTTCTGTTCACACACTACTATTATGGGAATCCAGTAGTTTTGACAGTAATTGTACATGACATGCTTTGCATACTACACATCCTATATTCCCTTTACATTCATCCCTACTATTACATGTTATATTTATTTTAGCACAATGTTCTTGTATAAGAGTCGTGGCTTAGTGGTAGGTCATACAGACTACTGTTTCCAAGGTTCTGGGTTCGGGACTGACAGTGGATTTTATTTTGCTTTTGAACTGAGTACAGGACCTGTCAATCAAAGTCACTAAGGCACTTTTAAGCAGTTCTAACTGGGTTAGCGCTGGTTTGCGTGGAGCTAACGCATGTGCACTGGCGGTTAGCTCCACGCACACAAGTGCACACCCGCTTACAACCGCTTAACAGTGCTTACTCTGGTGCACACTCGCGCTTTTTTCTTTGAAAGAAATAAAAATGGGGAGACAGGAAAGTGGTGAAAAAGGGGTCACAAAGAGGGTAAGACAGTAGGGAAACAAGCTTGGGATTTGCAGGAGGGATGTAGGTAAGGCCCATAGCTGCCCATTTCTTCATCAGCAACAGCTGTGCATATGTATGTAATTTGGTGTGACATTTGAAACCTTCCACCCCTGAGAGAGGTGTCAGGACAACAATAATACTTGTTGTACAGCCAATTGTAATTGATAGTTTCCATGTCCAGCAGACATGTGTGCGGAATGGGCAGCTATGTATGGGGCATAATTTTTTTGTGGGTACAGAGTGCCCTTTTTTTTTTCAGGTGAGAGTGGTATGTCAGGTGAAGGACGTTGGTACAGATGGGGAGGTAGGTCAGGTAGGTAAACAGACAAAACAAACAAGATGCATACAGGGGTGGCGTATGACACGTGTGGGGGGGTTACACCATTGACGGGGATGGAGGTTTGGATATCCAGAGCCCATGAGCCCACAGATGGCAACAGTGGAACTGATATCCCCACCCATAGGCAGTTGCCACTGTTCCTTCACTGCCCAGGATGGGGCTGTGCTGGGGGTTGTGTAGGCAGGGCAACAGGCATGCCCGTAAGTTGTGCCACCATGCCTCAAGCTGGCGTAGGGGCTCGAGAACAGAGTCCTGAATCTCCCTATGCACCACAGTCCGGACGCTACGGAGGGTGAGTGGTGGTTCTCCTCCGGCCACACTTGCAGAGGGGGGGCAAGCCCCATCCCCTGCAGCGCTTCCACCCGCAGGTGGCACAGGGCCACCGGAGGGGGGTCCAGAATGGGCACTAGTGCCAGGTGCACTCGCCAGCTGAGGTGGGAGAGGTGGGTCCGCTGGAACCCGCCTTCCCTGTCGTCCTATGTTTTGCATTATGTCATGACAGTTTGGGTTAGTGACATATAATACCATTCACAATTAGTTGTAACAGCATGCATTAGTATTCCCATTAACCAAACACCCAGATATTCACACCATTGAACAGCGAGCATAACACATGCATAATTTGAACAGCAATACACAGTCCAACAACATGCAGGGTTGATTGATGGCAACAGGCCATCAGGTTTGGATGTATGAACAGGGCAGATGCATCAATGGACATGCAAATATATATGACCCAACAGGACAAACGTCCAGGGGTGTTAATTGTGATTGCACATACCATTTTCACGTGGAATGGGTTATATATGGTTATAGGGTGGGGTGAAGAAAATAATATTAACACCTTCGAATACCAATACACATGCTGTACATTTCTAATAGCTGCACATATATACACACTACTGTTCTAACTACAGTTTCCTATATGATAACTATTTCAACTTGGTGATAGGACTGTCACTGCAACATGAATATACATTTTATTGTTCTTCATACACATTCATATCTAGCTTTGTTCAGCTACATCATCCTGCTACATTTGCTTTATATAGCTGTAGACAAGTGTGGATGTTTGGTATATCAGACAATCATACTATCTGCATATTGCAGACTGAGAGCAACATATCCAGATTTTGGGATACACATTCCAGATGCAGCAACACTTTGAACAGATTTCACTGTTTGGTTTTGATTCTCACATGCATTTCATTCTGTCTTGACTGCAGTATACTTTATTCAGGGTTATTACTACTGTATTGCTGGATTGGGTTATATGTGGTTATAGGGTGGGGTGAAGCAAATAATATTAACACCTTTGAATACCAATACATATGCTGTACATTTCTAATAGCTGCACATATATACACACTACTGTTCTAACTACAGTTTCCAATATGATAACTACTTCAACTTGGTGATAGGACTGTTACTGCAACATCAATATACATTTTATTGTTCTTCATACACATTCATATCTAGCTTTGTTCAGCTACATCATCTTGCTACATTTGCTTTATATAGCTATAGACAAGTGTGGATGTTTGGTATATCAGACAATCATACTATCTGCATATTGCAGACTGAGAGCAACATATCCAGATTTTGGGATACACATTCCAGATGCAGCAACACTTTGAACAGATTTCGCTGTTTGGTTTGGATTCTCACATGCATTTCATTCTGTACTGACTGCAGTATACTTTATTCAGGGGTTATTACTACTGTATTGCTGGATTCATGACACTTTCTCACACTCTCTCTCTTGTTTTCATTTTACTATTCAGGATGGTACTTACTTCTAGGCTTTATTGACATGTTTTACCTGTAGTTATTACAATGCTTTCCAGCAGTCTCACTTCTGTCATGTTTCAGTATTTCAACAGGGATATATTTCACACATGAGATTTCATCATCTTCTGCAACTATACTTTTCAGCCTGCTGCAGGTTGTGTACTATTTTCTTACAGGTGGGGCATTTTTATTTCAGAATTTATGTCAGACATTTTCATTTTTCTGTTTGGCTTACAGGCTGCAACACACTTTTGTAATCAAGCAATACTTGCAAACACTTTCACACTGTTACTTACACATTTTATTCCTTAGTGACTGACTGCACTCTTTTGCTGACTGTCATACTTTTATATTTCTTTACAGTTACTGATAGTGGATTACTGACCTGCCTGGTGGTGCAACCGCACCAGCCTATCGCCATAGGCTCTGTGGTTCGCAAAACGGACACCTGCAGCTGTAATATAAATGAAGTAATATTGGAATACACATCTCCATAATATCAGCTAGTTTAATTTCTTACATACATAATTAAATGTAACTTACTCAGTAGTGGGGTGCTGGGCATTTGCCGGGCCTCCTGGATCCAAAGGTTCAATTGGTCCTGCTTGCGTCTCTTCAGGTCCGCATGGTGGTGACGGACCTGCTCACCAGTCCTTGGAATCCCTGTGGCACTGGTGAGATCATGAGCCAACCAGTCCCACGCCTCAGCCCTGTATGCTTCCCACAGGACCTGGCCCTGCATGAGTTGGGCCTTATGATTGTGGACTAGGAGCCAGACCATGTACCTGGACTCCTCAACGCCCCACCTCTGTGCTCGAAAGCAACTACCCTCTCCTACTCCTGTCATTCTGGCTGCAGTTCAGTTCTACAATCATTTATGCTGTGTATTCCCGCCTATCGGGCTTATATAGTCCGTTTTTCCCGCACATATCTGTGATTGGCCATTTTGGAATTGTATCAACTTCAGTAAACCTGCATTGTCATGCTCCAGTTTGTATTCATTCCTATATATTAGCTATTATTGCATTCATAGGTACTGCTGTCATGGCTTAGTGGTTCAGTACCTTGACTATGGTGTATAGTATCCTGGGTTCAAACCTGGCCACTACTTTATATTTTTTATGACTGCCTAGACAAGCTGAGGGGTGTGTCTGTGTAAAGGCAGTTTTGATACGGCTTCCTCAACGTTGCCAGTCGGTCAGCTTGTTTGCGTGTTGCGCAGCTCCGCACAAATGGGGTACTCTGGTTTAAGCCTCATTTGGCTATCAGCACGCATATTACGCTCTGCTCAGTTAGGGGCACATAGATTTAGCATGTTAAACCACTACTCAGCTACGGGCACTCATTTTGCACCAGTTAAACCACTGCTCACCTATGGGCAGATGCACTCACCCTTTTGAACTGTAGCTCAGCTATGGGCACATCTTGCATTTTTTATTGTTTTGTTACCTCACATTTCTTCAATATAAATTGGCTATTTCATTACATTTTACATAAAATGTGATTTTATGTGTACATATTTGTCAGGGACTTGTTTCGTGCTTATTTTGCTAAAAATAAAAATTGGTGTTGCGGGGGCTCAAACCATGAATGCCTGCTCTGCAGCCAACATCTCTATCGCTACGCTATTGCTTCTTGGCTTACTTTGCATATTTAGTTCTTTTATGCTTTCCCACTAACTGCTAACTGTAGCTGCGCTACGGGCACGCCCGCGCAAACGAGCGCACTCACAGTTAAACATCTTTACAATTTAAAAAAAAATTATGTGATGTTCATTTGTACATTTTATGTTCGTAGTCTGTGGGGACATGTGTTGTGTTGTGTTTATTCACATTTCCATGGACTCTGGCGTGGGTGTTTACTTTGGGCACTTTTACTCTTCTGGGGGCGTGTCCGCTTACAGGGCTCGGCCTATGGACATGCCCCTACTGTCTTACATGGACTGTGTTAGCCTTAGGTGTGATTCAGCATGCTCTCATGAATATGCAGAGCATGCTGACATCACTCCGTTTAACTGCAGCCTCCGTGTATGGGTTATAACTCTTACACGGAGGCTTCGTGAATCCTGCTCTATGTTTAAACACAGCTTACTAATACCAAATGGCATATCTGAAAGAGTTAAATGTCTCAGTAAACTCAAATACATAAAACAATATCCACAGTTGCTTCTTTTTCTTTTCCTTCCATTGTGTATTTTATATTGTTATCAAGCTTGACTCTCATCAGCATATGTACAACCAGATAGCATGCATTAGATGCCAGACTAAAGATCTCCAAATAAACATGCAACAGTTTTTGGTCTACTTATTCTGTTTACAGACTGTGCAATTTGCAAGCAAGCCAGTAACTCTGCAGTTCTTCCAACCTACCTCTGAAATTATGTACTGCTGCCTATCAAACACGCTGCCTGAGCTCCAAATCCTACACTGAGTGTGGACGAGTGTAGGGGGCGTGTCTGAGAGCAGAGCTCTCAGAATAAACACACCCCTGTAAAACAGAAGAAAGTGTAAATAAATGAGTGAGACTGCTCATGGGTGTCTGTATATCCCACCAACAGCAACAGTACATTGAAATAAAAAGAAGAAACCCTTGTATTTATTTTTTTTAAAACCCCGAGTACAGCTAACCGTAGGTGTGTGGGTTTGCCCATCGCTTAGCTATGGTTAAAGCAACTGAAAAGGCTGAAGAGGATAACAAGAGATATATATGGAAATAAAGCAGCACAGCAATAGTGTAGTGGTTAGAGCATCCGCCTAATGAATTGGCATTCCCGGTTTGAGTCCCACTACAGCACATATCATTTTCCATGTGAAATCTGTATATGAACATATTTTAACATTTTTTTGCTGTATAACCGACATAATAACATTTCAATGTGAACTGGAGTACTGCATGAAATGCACATGTGAAGGGTCAGTACCATGATGAATAAATCAGCAGTAAGCAGACGTAAGCACAGATAAGTAGTAGTAAGCATATGTAAGCACTAGTAAGCGTGTGCAAGTGCGTTTGGGTGGGGTGAAGCACCGTCGACACAGATCAAGCAAAGGAGACACTAACTGCATGTAAGACATTGTGACCAGAGGTCAGCAGTGCTAACCTCTGCGCAAACCTGAATGCAACAACTTGAAAATGCCTTAAGCACACTGTATCCAATGGCTGGTGTCACATGTGACTCTGTGTACACTAACGGAGTCAGTTACAAGCCATGCAGATTACCAAGTGACATGCTAATTATTCATTGACTGACCGTTGTCAACATAGTGAAGAGCTGGGGGGGGGGGGCATCTGTATGCCAGACTGGAGAAGAGGCAGCACTCAGAGAAAATGAAAAATACTACATATATCAGCAGGCACAGGAAAGAAATGGGGGTTCGTTCAACTATTAGTGGGTCAGAATCTTTGTAGGTCCAAACATAAAGAAAATACTTGAAACAAAACACACTCCTGGGCTACGGAGAAAAACACTATTTTCAAGTAACTGCAGCAGTGAACTAGTTAAAGAAATGCCAAAACCCAAAACACAACCCCTACCTCCCCACCTTACTTTACTATAAGTTTGTGCAGTACCTGCACCAGCAGGGGTGCAAGCCCCCTCCTACACCCCCACCTTTCTTTGAACATATTTGTGGAGATAAAGCAACAAGCAATATTCCAAGGCAGTCAGACACTAAATACATTCAATAAATGCAGTACAAAAGAGCTCCCAGAAAGGTCACCACCTGCACCCTTACAGAACTTTAATCTTAAGCCTGTGTAATACTGCAATATAATGTATACATGTAGCGTATTATGTATACAGACCCCTCACCCTTTAAACAATGTGATGTTAACTCTGATATTGTAATACTTTTTATAAATGCAGCATATTTGTGTTTGTTTGAATAATCGAACCTTTTGTTCACTGGAAATTGGACTGCTGTCATGTCACAATCCTGGTATCAGCAAATAAGACAGAAAATGGGGTTTGTACTGAAATAATTACAATGCGTTGCATGTGCATTCTGCAGGTGATGGCCTTCCGATGTGTACTCAAAGCACTTCTAAAGGTAAACATTATGCGTAGAGTGCTGGGAGGGCTTTAGCTGGTCCATGCTACTGCACATCTGGTGTGGTAATGTTCTAATACAAAACCAACATGTAAATAAATACCCACATATACATATATACATATGCAGACTCCAAGACATCCACATGCCATTTTATATATATATATATATATATATATATATATATATATATATATATATATATATATACAGCAATATATATTGTATATAATATATACACAATATAATATATACAATATATATATATATTATAATAATATATATTATAATATATATAATATATATAATGTAATATATATAATGTATAATAGTATATATTGTAATATAATATATATATATATATATATATATATATATATATATATATTAATATATAATATATATTGTCTGTATGCAGACATATACATATATATATATATATATATATATGTGTGTGTGTGTGTGTGTGTGTATGTGTGTGTGTGTGTGTGTGTGTGTGTGTGTGTGTGTGTGTGTGTGTGTGTGTGTATGTGCGTAGATATACAAAGATATATAACTATGATAAGATACAGCAGCTAAGAATGGCATATGTTCACAGGCCATGCCAATGGAGGTGAGGGGTCCAAGCAAGAAACGTGTAACACGTAGCATGAACCCAGTCCAGCCGGACAGGGGAAGCATACAAACAAACCCACAAACAATGTAAACAATCCACTGCTCCCCAGACCACAGGCAGGATACAACAAGGGGGGGACACAGTGGACCTGAGAAGTCTAATCTTGGAACAGCGACAGAAGCGTCCCTTGTGGGACACCCCAAAAGTTGTCTTGTTTTAGGAGGAAGCCCGTGCGATGACCTGTCACGGCGAGTTGTGTACAGAGCCGGACTACAAGGGTGGGACTGCCCGATCACCCATGGGGCGAGACAATATACGATATGGGACCGGTGAAGTGGAGAGTGGGTAGGGTGTATTGTGTGTTAATACCTGACCTGCACCCAGAGTAAGGATGAGTGCTGTAGAGGAGGTGCGGGTGGAGGAACTATGGGTATGTAATTATGGGTCTAGGCATGCAGGTGTTTGCTGGAGTGGGTCTATTCGGACCGCCCCAGGGATGTAACTAATAGTGTTCATTGGGCAGAGCTGCCGCCCAAGGGGCAGCCACTCCCGCTACAAGTCCCACTGCAGCACAGTCTATTGTACATGGCAAAAAATGGAATAACCAGATGTAGATGTAAAAATGTAAAGGTGTGTGTATATATGCCCATATCAACATGGAGATATACCTCTCCCTCTCCATAGTAGAAATGTATACGTACATAGACAGAATATATTTAAATACCCACATGTAGATATACACATATGCAGACACCCATACATCCATATGTCATTTTTTATATATATATATATATATATATATATATATATATATATATATACATACAGCAATATATATGTATATGTATATAGTATGCATACATATGCAGATATATATATATATATATATATGTATATATATATATATATATATATATATATAGATATGTATATATATATATATATATAGATATGTATATATATATATATATATATATATATATATATATATGTGTGTGTGTGTGTGTGTGTGTGTAAGTATATACATATATATATATATATATATATATATATATATATATATATATATATATAGCTAAGATATGATACAGCAGTTAAGAATTACATATGTTCACAGGTCATGCCAATGGGGGAGAGGGGTCCAATCAACAAACGTGTAACACGTAGCATCAACCCCCAGCTAGACAGGTGAAACATACAAAAACACAATACAAGTAAACGCATCACTGCTTCCCAGACTACAGGCAGGATACTACCAGTGGGAGAGACCCACCAAGTCTAATCTTGAAACAAAGACAACAGTGTTCCTTGTGGGACACCCCAAAAATGAATGATGATCGGAGTCAGTCCCTGTAACGATTTATCTAACCAGGCTGTGTACATACATGGACTGCAAAGTTGGGCAAGCCTGATGACCCATGGGTCAAGACAATGTACAACATGGGTCACAAGACGTGGAGAGTGGGCAGTGTGTAGTGGTGTGGTTAGACCCCACCTGCACCCACAGTAAAGATGAGTGCTGTAGACGAGGGGCAGGTGGGGGAACTATGAGTATGCAATTATGGGCTTAGGTGTGCAGGTGTTGGCTGGCACAGACGTATTCGGACCGCCCCGAGGATGTAAGTAATACTGCGAACTGGGCAGAACTTCCACCTATACCTATCAACCTCTTAGAGCAAAACCTCTGTACAAAACCTAAAATGTTGGGGGGACAAATAGGAACAGATATGAAATATTCCACTTACAAACTTAGCAAGCTGAGAGAATAATAGGTTATGTATTAGCATGACTTTTCTGAAGGATGTCGAGTCTTAAACTCAAATACTTGTCTTTATTTAATGACTTCAGTTCCCAGGTATTTGCCAGACAAGTACAGATTGTAAGAGGAACACACCAAAATTATGAAGCAAAACTCTGGACAGTCTGTGAAAACTGTACAGTTGACAGGTATGCTTTCGCCTAATGAGCAGCCATTCCTGATATGGGTCCCACCGCAGCACAGTCTATTTTACATGGGAAAGCACGGTATAACCATATGTGTTGGTGCATAACCCACTACATAACATCTAAGAACACATGGTCACACTACCTCACTGTAGGCATGTATGGTGATCTAATTGGCATCACAAGTTATTATTGTAGTCCTCACCCCCACCCAGAGGTGTGAGTGTCCAATGCAAACTCCAAATGCAGTGTATATGCACAGCTGTTGTTGTAGACAACATGGCCAGTTGTGGACCTTCCCTGCAGCTGTCCTGCACATCCCTGGATAATTCACCTACTAACTCCCCCCTTTGTGCCCCATGTACACCACATACCTATCAACCCCTGTTTCATTTCTATTAATGTTTAAGGTTACATGTAGGTAACACCCTCTTCCCCCACTATATTGCCAGAATCTGGAACCCCCAACCCACATGTATTATCTCAGCTGTCCCACAGGACACATGTAAATAACACATGAAGGAACATCACAAGCACACTTGGATCAGCACAGGCTCACCACTTTGTGAAATCCCCCCCAAACTTACACTCTATACCACTACATCAACTAGTGAAACTGACACCTCTTGTCCTGCCTTACATACAAATCCCAACATCCGAGAAACCTTCCCTATTGCTCCCCATCCAATTATTCCTACAGGCTACTATACAGTTACAATGTCACCCCCACTACCTACCTACCTAATCCTTCACTATTCCCCTCTACTGTACCACACAGGTATGGAATAACTACACCTACCCCAAATACTTGCATGTAAGCTATCCAGAACTGTTAAACAGAAATCCAACTTCACCTTAAACTGACCTTTGTCAACAGTCA
>NC_056732.1:1057389402-1057466902 GCF_019279795.1 Protopterus annectens
GTACAAAGGTTGACAGAGGTGTGGCTGCCAGCACATACACAGGGCCAGTATAGACATGTTGTGGTGATACCCTCATACATCTACCATTGTAACAGGGTTTGTTGCAACATATGTCCAATGAGGGATATGTAGTCAGTAACTGTCATGGCCTTCACCATCTACAGACTGCAATCCTCACACTACCTTCTGCATTCCACAGACAGATGCATCATGGCTAACATATGAAACCAAAGGCACAACACTGCCCAGTCTGCAGATGACCCTGCAGATGGGGATTCCTCATATACATGGAACTAATATGGTAGGTATTGCAACATGTATGACAGGCATATCCATTCAAACACTGTTAAACCAACATTACTCCATATGCAGTATAGCAGCACTTACAGTTTGTAGTCAGGTCAGGCATATCCCCCTCCTGTTTGTTGCCCTCTTTCCACAGTGTATGTTGTTAGAGGTAAATCCCCAATCCATCTGAGATGCTGTTTGCCAAATGACAGATCTAGTTCCTGCTCACAGTGACAGAAAAGGGCCAACACCATCATGATGTTCCCAGGTATTGGAGTGCATTTCCACACAATTGGCTATGGGAATACCACAGCTGTTCCACATGCAATCAGCTAGGGGAGGGCTGAAATTCATGCAGAGGCCATCAGCTGATCATGAGCATCACTTAAAATACACATGCTGCTGCCTAGACAAAGCAGGTGTGGGTCTCCACATCCACCAGAGAGGGAGTGGGGGAGGCAGACAGAGAGAAATACATGTCGGGGAGGGGTGGGAGGGTAAAACTGAAGCATGTTTGTGTCACACACCTACCAGCACAGGGTATCAACCCCCTGACAGCTATGTCGTGCTATCACAGTTCGATGTAGTTATTGGATACGCCACATGGGTTACCTGCTGGGGAACACTCAGAACATATATGTGATGGTGAGTGACATCTGCAACAGGGATATGGTAGATATACAGTAGGTGATGTACACGTGCCTGTCTGCATGAACAGCTGCCAGCATCAACACAGGCACACTCACACAGGGATGCGCACACATTAACACACTTAGCAGGGCCAGGAGTGCAACTCATTACTAGTGGGATTGCCACAACACATCAATGTGCAGGTAACACATGCACCACACAGGTCATATGGAGGTCATAAGGGCAGTGAGTATGAGGGGGTGTCAGACATCAGACAGCATGCTTCACTGTGCCCTGTGGGCTTGATGTGAATGTGGATGTGGACATACGCACCATACAACACACACACGAACACACAGGGTGCCAGTTCTGACATGCATGGGTGCATGTCTGCATGGGTGTGTGGTGGTCAACAGTGCCAGCAGGCTATACAAGGGTAGACGATGGGTATACCTTTGCATCAGGCCACATGACAATGATCTGCATTGTGGCTCAGGCCTGTAGTTTCTGCATTTGGCCACACAGGTGGGTATTGCATCCCTCATCCAATCACCTGGGTGACTACTGTGTGTGGCCAATGCTGTGCATCACTTGCCATGTATGTTTTCCCTTGTCCATGACTTGGATGGTGTCTAGGATGTGCACACCTCCCACATGCATGTACAGTGACATGTGGAACTGTACCTGGGGTGTCTGGCCAATGCCATGAACACAGATTATCATCAGATGTGCCAGTCTTGCCCACCTGTGGCAGTGAATGGTAATGGTCAGCAGGTTTAACCTGCACCTACATTGATAGAATGCTAACAGCATTCCCTGATGTCAGTGTCATCTGTCCATACAGGGCATACTGTCAGGCATGGTATGTCCGTTGTGAGTCACATGTGAAGTCACAGTGGAGTCGCTAACTGTGATAGACTGGCCTTGATGTCACATGTATGGGTATGGCTTTGCACCCCAACCTCTCAGCTAATTTACATCTGTTATCCCTGTATGGTTGACATTGTGATATATAGTAGGGCCACCATAAATGAAATAAGCAAAACCCCTCCACATTGCCCACACTCCCAACCACCTCTGCACAGGATACAAGTCACACACACACACACACACACACACACACACACACACACACACACACACACACACACACATGTCATGTCTGGGAGTAGAACCCCTACCTAACTAGTTTACTACACTTCAGCACTACGCAGTTATAGTACACACCATGGACATTACTAAAGTGCATTTTCCCCAAAGGTGTGTTTCGCAATGAATGACATCAGCAGGATTACCAAAGTAGGGCATTTGTAATGTACTGCAAGTGAGTAGCCTATAATGCATTGCTCCATACATAAACACTGAAACACACACAAAACATCCGGAACTGCCATGGATAGAGGTGGAACCCTACCACCGTTCTAAATCACACTACAGCAGTACGCAGTTACAGGACGCGCTATGGAGATTACAGGGCTATCACCTGCCCAAAGGTGTATTTCTAGGTGAGTGACATCAGCAGCCTTTCCAAAGTTGAGTATATGACTTGTACAGAGTGTGAGTAGCCTAAAAAGCATTGCTATCTATTCAGTCAAACACACACAAATTCAAACACAAACACACAGTTGCTAGGTCTGGGGTTCAAACCCCTACCTAACTACTTTATCATACTACCCCAGTACGCAGTTACAGGATGCACTATGGAGATTACTGGGCTAGCACCTTCCCATAGGTGTATTTCTAGGTGAGTGACATCAGCAGCCTTGCCAAAGTTGAGTATATGACTTGTATGGAGTGTGAGTAGCCTAAAAAGCATTGTCCTTTACTCAGTCAGATGCACACACACACAGGTTCACACACAATCAGTTGCCAGGTTTGGGGTTTGAACACCTACCTAACTACTTTATCACACTACAGCAGTACACAGTTATAGGACATGCTACAGAGATTACTGGGCTAGCACCTTCCCAGAGGTGTATTTCTAGGTGAGTGACATCAGCAGCCTTGCCAAAGTTGAGTATATGACTTGTAGGGAGTGTGAGTAGCCTAAAAAGCATTGCTCTCTACTCAGTCAGATACACACACAGTCGCCAGGTCTGGGGTAACTACTTTATCACACTACAGCAGTATACAGTTACAGGATGCGCTATGGAGATTACTGGGCTATCACCTCCAGAGAGGTGTATTTCTAGGTGAGTGACATCAGCAGCCTTGCCAAAGTTGAATATATGACTTGTACAGAGTGTGAGTAGCCTAAGAAGCATTGTTCTTGACTCAGTCAGAAACACACACAGTTGCCATGTCTAGGGTTCAAACACCTACCTAACTACTTTATCACATTACAGCAGTATGCAGTTACAGGACACACTACAGAGATTACTGGGCTATTATTTTTCCAGAGGTGTATTTCTAGGTGAGTGACATCAGCAGCCTTGCCAAGGTTGAGTATTTGTATTGTACGGAGTGTGAGTAGCCTAAAAAGCATTTCTCTCTACACAGTCAGAGGCAGACAGGCACACACACAAACACACAATCACACAATTGCCAGGTCTGGGGTTAGCACTACTACCTAACTAATCTATCACTGCAGCAGTACACAGTTATGGGACATGCCATGCATAGTACTGAACTATACCTCTCCCAAAGGTGTAATTTACATTGGATGACCTCAACAGGCTTGTCAAACTACTGCTATGTGGAGGGCAGTGTGTGCATGGGCCATACCCCATTCATGTAGAGGTTGACATGCCACATGCAGGCACACACGGGGTCATATGTCACAGGTACATGTATACAGCTCCTAGATGGCTACTTCCTTGTACAGTCTTGTTGCACAGCTGGCACGTGCACCTCATAGTCTGTCATGCTGACAGGTACTAATGGCTAGTATCTGCAGTGGGTTACTTCCGCACCTCATGTGTTTGGGGCCCTTTGGCTGTGTGCCAATTGGGACAAGCCTGGATGGCTCCTTGTCACGGTCACCCTCTTCCACACATCTATGCCCATGTACCTTTGGCTTATTATATTGTGTTGTCCTTACATATTTGTCTGTATTCCTACCCAGTGTGTGTGCAAGTCAGGAGTGGGCATACTGATATGTGTCTGCATTGAGAACTGCGACTGCCAGATATGTCTGGTCCACTGGTGTTTGCAGACATGGCCTTCATGTGTTTAAGTGTGAGAGCATGCCCAGAATGACCTCTCAGTATGTTGTTAACTGACATTGCCTTTATTCCTCTAAGTGAGTGAGCATGGCCAGTATGGCCATCTGTGTTGCATGTGTGGATCAAGTCTGGGTAGTTTGTACTGCGGTGCTGACCTTTGTGTTATACACCAACAGGTAGCATGCTGTGTCTGCAGGGTATCTGTTGGTTATTTGGCATTGACTGTTGCTACATTTCTGCATAGTGAGGGAGACACCTGACTGTTTCTATTGTTCTACACAGGAGTGGGGGGCAGGGGCAGCCCGTGCTATTGGACTGCCGGACTGCACCCCCCCCACCACCAGCTGTAAAAATAAAGAAATTAAAGAAAGTAAAAATAAAAGATAAAAAAAAAAAATCAAAATTCACAGACTTTCGCGCATGCACACCAGTCCAGACTGCTGCTAACACAGTCTGCTCCTGTTTCAGCAGCAGTCCAGACTGGGAAACATGTAAGAGCAGAGATCCCAGAAGTCTATGCAGTTGTAACTGCATAGACTGTCACTGGAAACTCATTGGAGTCAGACTACAACATCAGCAGTCTGGGGAAGATCTCACAATTTGGAGTTATGTGGACAGGCAGGTCAGCAGCTATAGATTTATGTGGACAGGGATTTGGAACAGCTATATAGGTGTGTGTGTGTGTGTGTGTGTGTGTGTGTGTGTGTGTGTGTGTGTGTGTGTGTGTGTGTGTGTGTGTGTGTCCCAGTTGCTATATACTGGTGACTAGACTCATGGTGGTGTGGTAGGGAATACCTCAGGCTTGAACCCCATACTTTGTATGCAGGTGTTAAAGACCTGAATTCCCTACCCACCACCATTTGTAAAAAAAAATGTAGATTTTTGCCTCATATTTGATCTGATCTGTTCCTCATAATATCTGTGGTTTCTAAATGGTGCAATGCTTGATATTTGATGGTGTAGTGGCAGCATTGTTGCCTCACAGCTGCAGGTTTTCAGTTTGATTCTTGGCTGGGGTGCCTTCTGTGTGGGGTCTGCATCTTCTCCCTGTGTTTGTGTGGGTTTGCTTTTGTGTCCTCCCATGTTACAAAGACATGTCTGCATTATTTCTTCCTGGGCCTCTGCTGAAAATTGTTTTTTTGTTCCAAGTCAGACTGTCCTGATTAACAAATGTTAAATAAAATTGACAGGCATTTGAATTTCAGACTTCAGGTTTCTGAATGTTTAATTCCTTACATATTTGATGGTGCAGTGGTAGTATTGTTGCTGCACAGCTATAGATTTTCTGGTTTGATTCTTGGCTGGGGTGCCTTCTGTGGGGAGTCTGCATCTTATCCCTGTATTTGTGTGGATTTGCTCTGGTGTCCTGCCATTTTACAAAGACATGTGTCTGCAGTATTTCTCCCTGGGCCTCTGCTGAAAATTGTTTTTGTTCCATCAGAAGTAAAATTGACAGGCATTTGAATTTCAGACTTCATATTCTTCAGAAAATACATAGTAACACAACCTAAGTTTATAAGATGAATATTTGAAATTTGTCCTTATTTTTGGGACTGTATTACCCCATTATTGTTTTTTTTCCAAGTTTTTTGTGCTAAGGTTGACAGCTATGGCAAGAACTGAATTCACTGAATATGTTTGAGGGCTGTATTCCCTCATTACTGGGTTTGTCCAGGTGTTTTGTGCTAAGAGGTTGACAGCTATGGTGTGAACTGAATTCATTAAATGATAGCCATTTAAGTCTCAGTCTTCCACTCTTTCACAAAGCAGCTGATTTGGCGTAGTGGTATGTTGCTCTGACTGTTTTGCACAGGGACCTTGGCAGTAAAATGTATGGTGGTAACACAGCATTTTTCTTTCACAAAGGAGCTGATTTGGCGTAGTGGTATGTTGCTCTGATTCTTTTGCACAGGGACCTTGGCAGTAAAATGTATGGTGGTAACACAGCATTTTATTCTAGCAACTTTCCAAGATTATACAAGCAATGTTTAATGTGTCCCTGATTTTTGGGCTTTTGACTCCCCCCCCCCAATAAATTTGGCTTTTTCCAGATTTCTTGTGCTGCGAAGTTGAGTTGCAGTTGAGTATTGAGTAGATTTTACAAGGAGCTGAGAGCTGCAAGGGAAGAGAAGTTTAGTGCTGCTTATACTAAGTCAGCTTGCATTGTTAATAGCACAACAGGTTGTGTACTTGCTTTTGATGCAGAAGGTTGTTGGTTCTACTTCCACAAGGGGTGAATTCTGCCGTACTGAAAATGTTAAGATACTAACTATGAGTCTGTTATCAGTTTGCCATCCATTTCCTATTGCAATATTACTAGCTTATCATTTTTAATGTAATATAGGCAATTTATTCCTCAGGGGCATCAGACACTTTATTTTTCGATGAAATCATGAAATATAAAGGTGTTTGCTAGCAGCAACCCCTTCATTAGTTACAGATTTATTTAATGTGGAATTATTTAGATGACTTTTTTACTTCTTCAGAGATTGTGCATATTTACTGATAATGGTGGACTGCAGAATTGTGCATATTTACTGATAATGGTGGACTGTATAATTGTGCATATTTACTGATAATGGTGGACTGTAGAAGTTTGAGTAGACTTTTATGATGGAAATGTTCTGAACTGGGCAGTTTTGTCATTATGGGTGCATGCATTTTCTTTCATTGTTTACTGGAAAGATGTTCTGAATTGGGCAGTTTTGTCATTATTGATGCATGCGTTTTGTTTCATAGTTTACTGGAAAAATGTTCAAAACAATCGGAAGGTGTATCAAAGAGCACATGTATGTTGCATATGCAAGGGGCCTATGATTTGAAAACAGCCCAGAATTAATCTTTATCTGCCACTGGTAAAATGTATTTTCTTTGAATGTGGGTTTCAATGCTGTTTCAATGAATGTGAGTTTCAAGGGCAGAGAAGTTTTAATGCTAAGTTTGTTTAGCAGATGTCTTGGTGTTTGTGCTGTAAAATGCAAAATAAAACTTTCAAATGAAGTCCAAATCATCATAGAAGTAAATCAGTATGCACATTGGTGTTTATGGTAAATGGAGTGAAATAGCCAAGTAATGGATCATTGGAATGGCTGCAGGGGGAGGCTCCATTCGACCATGATTTTGTGAGGGGGAAGGGCGGCAAACTTAAAGACAGCCCCAGTTGAACTATACCTCCCAACTGTCCCGATTTTCAAAGAATGAATAGATTTTTGCTTCTTATTTTTGGTTTGTTCCTCATAAAATTTGGGGTTTTCTGACAAATCATTTAGGAATTAAGTCACTAAATAATGACACACTGAGTTTCAGACTTCATAACCTTCAGAAAAATGCATGCTAAAGTAAGACCTGTTGTTCTATCAACTGTCTCAGTTTATACAAGAGCAATGTTTAGTACTGTTTATATGTTCCCCCAATATATTTGGCCTTGTCCAGATTTATTGCATTAACCGGTTGAGAGGTACATGCAAATAAATTGCTTTATAGAATTAGGCATAGCCAAACCTCTCAACTGTCCCTGATTTTGGCTCAAAATGTTGCTCTTCCCCCTAATAATTCCTCCACAAAATAGCAATTTTGGAAGAAAACATGGAGGGTTTACAATTAAGAAATAACTGTAATAATCAGAGTTATAGATTATTTTTATTTCAGAAATGCATGTAGATTATTTTATTTTGTCAGCTGCTCAAGTTAGCAGTACTAATATTAAAGCGTCCCTTCTTTGACAGGTTCCCAGCTGTATTGTGTGGCTATTTTATATTTTTACATCACATTTTTGGTCCATTTTTCATAAAAATGTGGGTTTTTTTGGCAAATTAGTGACAAATCATTAAAGGCTGAAGTTAGAAAATAATGACAGACATTTGAGTTTCAGATTTCATGCCATTCAGAAAATTCATACTAATGCAAGACCTATTTTATTATCTTTCTAAGTTTATAAGAGCAATATTTAAAAATTGTCCTTAGTTTTGGGCCTTTGTCCCACTTCTTTGTATGGCTTTGTCCAGATTTCTTGCTCTGAGGTTGAGAGGTATGACAAACGTATCAGGGCCATCACAGTCAGCCAGAGACATTTCAAATTGTGACATACTTGTTGCACCCCACTCCCCCATGTAGTGACTCTGGATGTGTTGAAGCAAGGCAAGGAGTAGTTATGCAGTGTAAATGTGCAGAGTACCCCCCCACCCCCATCCAAGGTAGGCACAAGTACTAGAGTGATTTTTGCAGAATGGTTTGGTTTCTGTCATGTTTTTTGTACTGTTGATTTATGCTTATTACACAAAGTGCCTGTTGCTCTGTGTTTAAGTAGCAATACTTTAATGACCATCAGGTAAGCTTGGCTGAGATCGTAAGATGCAAGTAAGCTTTAATAAGCATACTGTTAAAGAATTGCCAACATTGAAAGTCTGTTGTTGCCATGTAAAGAATACTTAACTAGATAATGTATAAACCTTGGGTATTGAAATGCATATGACAGTATTTGTAATAAAGAACAGGATTACATTATTTTAAGAAGCTCATTAAGTTTCCAGTCATCTCTGCAGGCTTTACCCGTAAACTAAACAGAATGCCAATCATGTGGTCCATAACCTGTACAGTAATCCTTTTAAGCAATGTATCTTGAGCTTATTTCTTGTTTGCTTTTCATTTTTTACTTTTATCATGTTTTCCCCATGAAACAAGTAGATAGTTGTCAGGCAGCATGTCTTTTTTTGGATAAGAAACATTTTTACAAGTGGGGGCATCAGAGATTTCTACTTTCAGCATGTTACTTGGTACTTTAATAAAGCTGAATATAAATTATAATTAGAACTGCAGTGCAAGAAGTGGTTTGAGTTGAGTGCTGCTTGTTTTTCTTATACTTGATTTTGATTGACATTCCATTAATGTATTTAAAAAGTAATTTATTTTTTCATGCCTCACAGCCTTTTTGTTTCCATCTAGATATTAAGTAAGCTGTCATGCAGCCAATGCATTGAAATATTTTTATTCTTCTGTACTTCATTTTGTCTTGATTGGACTCTCATAATGATGGTTTGGCACCCAGGGCAGTGTATTTAGTTAGTTTTTGTGGTTTTGAGCATAGCTCCTCCCCTTTCTAGATGGCCACACCCCTTCCAATTGACCCCACCCATTCAGCTGTCTCCTGCAGCCCCCCTTTGATTTGAAGTCACCAGCCGCCACTGGCGCGGGGGCACACCTGACTGTTACTATAAGTGTACATTGCATGGGGGGGCGCACCTGACACTTGTACACATTTGCTAGGACTGTACTGGTATGTCAGGTACTCCATTTCAGTCTGTAGTGCTACCTATCCTGCTGGCTAGAGGCTTACCAGTGTACTACAGATCCTAGCTTTGTTTACCTACATATTAGTTTCTGACTTCCTAGCCTTCACAACTTACATCCGACTGCCTGGCCTGCTGTGGTCTGTCTGTGTAGGCCTGGGGGAGGGGTTACCCATAGGGCACATTCAGAGGCCATAGTACAGCATTTGTTTGTGTTTGTCTTCACCTGTCCTGCTGGCTGAGACTATTGCTGGGTATGTGAACCTTCCTGACTGGCATGTGTGGCTCTTATGGACACATGTTACAGATGTCATGATGCCACTATCCACGCAGAGTGCTCAAATATGCACAGAGCTGCTATTTCTTGGTTTAACTTCCTTTTCTTCCTGTGAAACCCAGTGCATGGCATGCACACCCACTTACACTTTGTAAGGAGTGCTAGGCAGTTTGGACATACCACTAGCTTAGCTGTGCTAAGCTAGGAGCAGTCCCAAGCCACAGGTTTCCAATCCACTTACAGTATGCCTTACACACCCCCCCATGATGTCGCTTATATCCTAGTCTTGCACCCAGCTATTTATACTCTTACACTCTTGGGACCTGCCTCACACCTTATGGACACATGTTACAGATGTCATGATGCCACTATGGGTGTCTACTGTCTGCTGCATTAACATTTGGCCAACCAATTCCCTTGCATGGTCACATCCATACCATAGCTACAGGTAAAAACACATTCTACTTCATTTAGCAATTGGTAGGTTGGTTGACTTATCTTGAGTGTGTGCCAGACTTGAGGATGGTGCTGGAGGGCTGCCAATGTTGGATGCACATAGTACACTCCCTATACATGGTTGGGCACAGGTAGTGTTTGTCATCTCTTTTACTGTCTGTGCAAGTCAGAGAGAGGTCTAATTCCCTGAGTCCCTACTGTGTCAGTGCATATGCTATGCATTGCCTCTTTGCCAAGGCCAAGGCATACTGGGCACGCCCCTTTCTGCCTACTGGGGCAGGGACAGGTTGTTCCTCCTCCGAGTCACTCTGTGCCTGTACAGGCCTTGGCATTGGTGGGGGACTGTTTGGTCCTGCCCCATGCTGTTCCTGCTGCAGCTGTTTCTGCAGGATCATATTGTGTAGCATAGCACATACCATAACAATTTGGGTACATGTAGCTGGTAAATACTGCAGGGCTCCACTGGATGTGTATAGACACCGGAACCGTGTCCTGAGCATCCCAAACACATGCTCTATTATATGTCTGGCCTGTGCATGTGCCTCATTATGGCGTTGTTGTTCAGGTGTGTGTGCATTTCTGATGGGTGTCATCAGCCACAGCTCCAGTGGGTACCCAGCTTCCCCCACTAGGTGACCATAGGGGATGTCCACATCGGCAAATCTGTGCTACAGCTGTGTCAGTTGCCATATGTGTGAACTTGTCATAGCTTCCAGGGGAGCCAGCACACACATTCATTATAATGCCCTGGGCATCACATATGACCTGGCAGTTGATGGAGGGGATGCCCCTGCTGTTGATGTAGGCCTACCCTGCTCACCAGGGTGGTGCTTTGATGCGTAAGTGTGTGCAGTCTATAGCACCCACTACCCCAGGGTAGTCTGTTATTTGGTGGAAGAGACGCATATTGCTGGTCAACACCTCACATGTGTTGAGGAAATATATGTGCTCACTGGCATGTGCTGACATGGCATCCAGGAATTGGTGGAATACTGTGGATGCTGATGCCTGTGAGATGCCCATGATATCCCCAGTTGTGCTTTGGGAGGTACCTGTGGCTAGCATACCTAGGCCAACACATACCTTGGTATCCACTGGGATGGGTTCCCCTCGGCCAGTTTGGTGTGTCAGGTGTGGCCTGCACAGCTCAACGATTTGCTGTAGGAGGTCTCTAGCCACCCTATAGCACTCCACTATCTCCAGATCATGTAGCCCCTGGTAGGTTACCCTGAGTCTGTACACTCTTCTCTGTCTCCTCACTGTGGGTTGTTTGGCAGCATTCACATCCTCACCACCCTCAGCCTCTTGAACATGTTGCTCTATGTTGCCTGCTGCAGCCCTTCTCATTTTGTAGGTTTGTTTGTTAAAGTTTCCCCGCTTGTATACACCGGTGGTGTAAAGTGTGGCAAAACCAGGGGGGGAGGTGTTTGCTTAGTTTATAGTAGTGTTCTGGGTCGGGCTGGTCTGCTGCCTGTGTAATTAGCTGAGTCTGATACATTTCACCTGGCAGCTCAGCTAGTTCTCCTTGATTACCTTCCTACTTCTGTTTTCCCTTCCCATTGCCTCCCTGTTTAAGCCTGTGTGTGCTCCATGCAGAGTGCTCAAATATGCACAGAGCTACTATTTCCTGGTTTAACTTCCTTTTTCTTCCTGCGAAACCCGGTGCGCGGCACACACACCCACTTACACTTTATAAGGAGTGCTAGGCAGTTTGGACACACCTCTAGCTTAGCTGTGCTAAGCTAGGAGCAGTCCCGAGCCACAGGGTTCCAATCCACTTACAGTATGCCTGACACACACCCCCATGATGTCACCTATATCCTAGTCTTGCACCCAGCTATTTATACTCTTACACTCTCGGGACCTGCCTCACCCCCTGGGGAAATCTGGGATTCACTATCCTTCCCCTCATTTCTATAGGATCACCTGCTAATGCCTAGTTACATGTCCCACATTGAGCCTCCCCCCTTAGCAACCATTACTCACTGGCCAGGTTGTCTTATGCCTGCCATTGACTTCCATGGCAGAATACTGCTTTTAGTTAGAATTTTCATTATAAGTTTATTTTTTTATATTCCCTCCAATCCCGTTTGCACGCCACTGCCCTATGCTTAAACAGCCGAGATCGGTGAAAAAAAATAAAAGTTGATATTTTTAGTTTTGAAACAGTTTGCAATGCCAATGGCCTTATACCTGACCATTGGCATGCTTCATCAATGATATGCAGCCTTTATTTGGAGCTGTCATAGTTCCATTTTGTAGTTTGCAGAACTGTACTCGGTTACTAACCGAGTACATTTCTGCAGACTGCACTCGTCCTGCACTGACAGCTGACAGCTTCCTGGATTGCAAATTCCCCTCATTTGCATGGTTTTTGCATACAGGAGCTTGGTCTGTGCAGGATTAGCCTAAGAGCTCACGTGCACATCCTGGGAGCTCGTTCCTGGATCGCACGTTGGCCATATTGCCAAAAATAACTCTTAGACTAATCCTGCACGCTATAAAGGGCTTCATAAATCCAGGGGATTGACTGAGGAAATCAACATTACCAGGTAGAACATCATCCAGTTTGAAATTAACAGAGTGAGGGGAAGCCTTATGTGGCAATAAAATGTGAACTCCATTGTACCAACATTACGCAAAACTAGTCTGTGGTAGGTGTATTTGTTATTCTGAATCCTTATCAGCACCAATCTAAGAGAACATATGCCAGGAAAATTAGAACAATTTCACATGTACTATGTGTAAATTCTGCTTGATGGAGGGAATGTTAGACTGCATTTAACATGTTATGTTCTATCCTTTAATTATATTTTCACTTTGTTTCTTAGGACCATTATCTGTAACAGTACTTACTCATGGAACCAGGATATGTATGAATTCTAAAAAGAAGTGAGTAGTAAGTGTACAAAGTGTGTAGCAGTGTGCACAAAGTCCTTTGACAAATTTGCACAGACATATAATACAAAGGAAGACATCATTAAAGTGGTTTCCTCATCAATCATGTCACAAAATTCATTACGTACTGATCATCTAAAAAAGTGAAAAATGAATATAGTTGGCAAGCTCATTAAAACTGCATTACAAAAACATAAAGAGAGAAAGAAGCAATTAGAACTGAGTTTCTTTTGCTAAAAAACAATATATAAAAATAAGAAGGATGTGGTTTAAGTAGAGGAAAGGAACCCCTTTTACACATATTTAACAAGAAAGGCAAATTACTCTTCTCATCAATGAACCTGGCCCAAAGTTTTTTTTCTTTACTCTCATTCTTTTTTTCCTCTTTGCTGCGTGGCAATTATGCTTGTCATCTAACTATTGGCATTGACCATTTGCCTCCATTTATTCACACAGAGGTGTCAGACTTGGGGTTGTGGAAATGATTACTTATATAAGGCTCCCAGGGTCAGGATTATATGTTAGGCCTATCCTTAAGTGTCATTAGGTCTTGCCAGACAAATGTGTTGATATTCAGCCTTTCAGTGAACAAAATATTCTAGTAATATTACTAACTTCATTAAAATAGGGCAATGTTGTTTGTTCTGCCAGGTGACAAAATTAAATATAATGTCTTGGTCATAAGTGTATTAGTGATATATATGAACAAGTATAAATTATTATGCAGTTCTGTAAGTAAATATTCCATAAGAGTAGATGTTTCAATAGACCACTGTTGCAGTAGCCTAAGATATAAGAGATGCATTCTCAAGGCAGCTTCCAAAGCTTCATGGCACCTTCCACTCTCCTTAACCACAGTACAACTCAAGGAAAGGAATATAAAATATGTGGTGTGGCATCAAAACTTCAGAGTTTTCCTGTCTCAGAAGAGGAAGGCTAAAGTCTTACTAGACAGAAATAGTAATAATAAAAATCCTTAGACCCTGGTATAAAAATAACAAAACAGAAGGGGATAGAGGGAGGATGTGTGTACTGAAACGGTGATCTATTTGAACATCTACAGTTATGGTAAGTTTATTTACACAGGAATAGATAAAAACTGGATGGAGGTCCGGCATTCCTGGTTCCTGGTCTTTTTTGTTGGATAAGTTTATTTACACAACTGTACTAAGTTCATCATTTGATCACAATTATAGTAGTCTAAGCCATATAGGACAAATACCAAATCTTAGAAAGTAAGGGAGGAAAAAGAAGGATCAGCAGGAGCCTCTGGAGAATAGTCCTAATAAAGCCAGTTCTGGACATGGGGAAGGAATCTAGCTCATAGTAATTGGTAAAGGTGTTAACATATGACCAAGTTGCTGCCTCTAGTATAATTCTAGATTTCACCCCTTTCCAAAAAGCCACAGAAGTAACCAGAATCCTGGTAGAGTAGGACCTGATTTTGCCTGGAAGTGCCTTGGTATTGTATGCTGGGTGAGATCATATGGAGATAATCATTTATTCAGTAAGTCATTTCGCAACAAAAAATTGCAATATCTTACAATATCTCAAATGTCACCTTCATAGTTCTTTCAGAGAAAGGACAACCTGTATCAAAACAGACTGATTCCAAATATTTGTCTAAGGCTATTAACTATTGTTATACTCACAGTAACAAAACTGTTACAGGCAGGGTCAAGATCCACTCTGCCAGGGTCTTGGATTTATCTATGTCTTTTTGGAAACGGTTGGATTCTACAAGTATTCCAGAAGTTGCTACTTGGTCCTCTATACACACATTTACAAAGCACTATAAGCTTGATTCCTTCTCTAGGTCCAGATTAAGCTTTGCTAGGACTATTCTTCAGGGGAACATAGATTCTTCTCCTTCCACCTCCCAAATGTAGTTAGATATGGTGATCTGCCCATAAAGCTAAGGTTACTACAGCAGTGATCAATATGATGAACATAGTACAGTTGTGTAAGTTGAACTTACCATAACTGTTGAGGTTCAAATGATCACTGCTGCAGTAGCTGCTCCCTCCTTCTATCCCCCTTGTTTTCTGGTGTGTTTTTATGCCAGGGTGTGGACATTTATATTTTTGTTTTTCCTAGCCTTGTCCTGTCTGCTGGCAAGAAATCTCTGAAGAGTTTTGCACTCAAAGTGTATTTAAGTCAGTTTAGTTCAAGCTGCTTGACAGTTTAGGTGTGTGGATGGTAAACTGAAGGTTTGGAAGTTAGCTGGTTGCTATATTCTTGGCAGGTGACCTCATTGGGCTTGAACTGTCAGTCCCCTGCTTACATGCTGTGGTAGAAGATAGAGCATGAGAGTCACCATTGCTGCTCAGAGAAGATGGAGAGAAGGGCTGTAGTAGTGCTATGAAAAGGTCAAAAGACATGCTGTGAACAGGAGAGGAGGTTGTGTGTAAGCAGAAATTTCATGATTTGAGAGTGTACACATCTCTCAAGCAGTTTAGATGGGGGGTGGCAATGGGGTGGTAGTTAGGGAGTTCATATGAGTTGCCACCTTTGTGCAGTGGTGTATATGGGACATTTTTCAGAGGACTGGTATGTAGGATTCTTGTAGAGAATGACTGATAAGAATAGAGACTTGACAGGCTAGTGCATCTGCAGCAATATTTAGGAACTCTGCAGGTAAACCATCAGCTGCCAGGGTAGTGGGTTTTAGTTTCATGAGTAGTTTTTTAATTGTGTAGGTAGGGACAGGAGAGAAGGTAAAGGAAGGTATGTTAACTGGTGATTTTTTGGGGGGTATGGCCAGTGTTATTTTGGTGTAACTTGGTGGATAGTGCAATAATGGACTCAATAAAATGTTCATTAACTAGAGAGGCTATGCTGGTTGTATTATTAGTGGAAGTGGGAGCTGGGGTGGTTGTTCTGCAAGATTTTAATAGGGAGTTAATTGATTGCCAAAACCTTTAGGGTCTCTTGGGTTTTTAGTTTGTTTTTTTTGGTAGAAATTTTCCTTATCTAGTTTGATTAGTTTTTTTTGGCCTAGTTCCTTAGTTGAAGATAGTCCTGTCTGGCAAGGTTGGATCCATTTCCCGTCCAAACTTGCTGGGCTTTATCTCTGGATTTAAGTAAGGATGTTGTGTCTCTACTTAGCCATGATGCATAGTTTGCCCTGACTCAAATTTTCCTGGGGGATGTGACTGAGTTAAGGATATTGGTGAAGGTGTTGTTGAAGTACTCAACTGCCTGATCCAGATCTAGGGTTCTCAATGTATCCCAGTTACATCTTTTTAAGATGGAATTAAAGCCAACTTGGTTCAGTTTGCAAAGACTCCTAATTTGTCTGAAGACAATGGGATTAGCTAGGCTAATCCGTTTTCATATAAGGAAGGTAAGTATGTGTTCACTAAGACCATCAGGGAGGCATCCCACTTGGTAATTGTGGATGGGGCCATTAAGAAATGTTGAATCTAGAATAGATTGTCTCTTAGTTTTTTGTCAATTCTAGTTGGTTCTTGTATGAGTTGAGTAAATCCTAGCAGATTAATATGGACAGAGGGTTTATCAGAATTATATGCAAGCCAGTCAGTATTAAGGTCACATAGGAGGATGGTTTCTTGAGGTAAGTTTTCTGATACCCAGTGCAAGATTTCTTCTATGAGAGTGGAGTTGTTTCCTGGTGGAATATAGCAACAGATCATATTGATTTCTTTAGAATTTTTTAGGTTTAGGACTGCAGCAATGAATTCTGCATTTTGAAAATTAGGGAAGGAGGATTGTAGTGGTTGGACATTAAGATTGATTTTTGAGAGTATAGCAACACCACCTCCTTTTCTGTTTTCCTTGTCCAGTCTTAAGATATTATAGCCTGGTGGAGTTATTTCTTCACTGTGGATAGTTGGTTTTAACCAGGTTTCAGTTATGGTAATAATGTCTGGGGAGTAGAGGGATATACTTGCATGAAGGTCAGTTAGTTTTTTAGCTATCCTCCTAATGTTGATATTAAGGAATAGATGGTCTGATGGTTGCTTATGTGTAAGGATGGTGTTATTAGGTCCTGGGTTAGGATGTATGTCACCAGAGCTTAGTAATTTCTTTGTAATCATTAGTATATGCTTTAATTTGCATGTTATGTCCAAATTATATTCATATGATATTTTTGTTGTGCCTATGTTAGGTATAAGCTTAAGTTGTATGTTAGGTATAAGCTTAAGTTGTATGTGTTGTGTTGTTTTGACACTGAATAATAAGGGACTTATAGAGAGGTTGTAGTATTTGTCTGTGAGTGTGTGGATGTGTGTTATGTGGAATTTGAGATTGAGAGGAAGTGAGTTTGTTTGTTGGGAGGTGATGTAAGTTAGAGTGGGAAAGATGAGGAGGACACAAGTATATATTAATGACACTACAGTTGGCAATATGCACTTATTGCAGTACAGCTGTAAGTCCACATTCATTGCAATACACTCTTTACTGTATATTCCTAATTGCAGTTAATGCTTTACTCTTTCTTGCTTATTTGACTATAGATAGCAAACCACATCTGTACTCATGCTCGCGGTGCAACCTGCCCAAGTGCCCAGCATGCGCCTTGATGTTGCAAGTCCTCTCCTCTGCAGCTGTTGGGAGAGAAGAACACTATTATGCATACTAGTTTAGCAGACATTCAGATTAGATATTAGTGGTACACAGGTAAAAGTACTTACATGTGGGACATCCCCTGCCTGAAATTCTTGGACGCAGGTGTCCAAGAGATCCCCCTTATGTCTCTTCAGGTCATCGTATTTGTAACAACACTGCTCACCTGTGTGGGGGATACCAGTTGCACTGGTAAGGTCCATTGCCAGTCAGTCCCAGGCCTCTGCCTTGCACTCTGAGCCAATGTAACCTCCCTGCCGAAGCCAGCCATCAAGTTTTTTATAAGGAGTCCAACCGTGACCCTGGATTGAGGTTGCCCCAATGCTGCACCCAAAAGCACGAACCCTTACCAATGCCTGCCATCGTCTATCATTCAGAGAAATAATTCCAACAGATTATGCTGTATTCCTGCCTGTTGGCCTTAATATATCCTATTTTCTCTCCCTTACATACCATTGGGCAATATTTAAAAATGGGGCATGTTGCTTAGCAGCATGCAAGCCATGATGCTGAGCTGAGCAGTGCAAAAAAACAAAGACCCATATACTTAGCAGTGCTTAGAGAGAAGCAAACCAGCCAAGCAATGCCAAGCAGTGCATAAACATTATCAGCCATTATTTTGTTTATGCAGTGCTTAGCACATCTTAGCAGGTCATAGCAGAGCTTAGCTGAACACAGCAGGTCAGGATTTAAAAATAATTTGCATAATTTGTATTTCGAAAATAAATGCGCACTTGCCCTTCCATATATTCAAACCCTGCACCTACTGCACATGGGGCCATAATTCTACCCATTTAGCTACTTGGATACATGGAGCTTTGCTATACCTTTACATATACCTCTGAGCCACCCTTAAGCAGTGCTGAGCATCGTGCCACACAGCACAAATTTGCTCAGCTATGCTTAAACTTGACATTTAAATATGTAATTAAATACATCCAGTTTCTATTTTTAGATGTCTGGCAGGTGTCTCAGCACCACTTAGTGCTGCTGCGCTCAGCACCATGCTGCACAAATGTGCTTTTTAAAGAAATAAAAAAAAAAATTACTTTACATTGCTACAATACAGTTGGACAGTGCAGGGAGTGTGTTATTCATCTTCAGACACAGTTAGTACCACACGCCCTACATTGATTCAATAACCGTGTTCCATGGCTCCCCCTCAACAATGCATCATGATTAATATGCATGGCACTCTACTGAGGGGGAACCATGTATACGGACACAGTAACATTCCGTGTAGGCTTTACATCCTGCCTACATGGATTTTATTAAATCTAGGGGTATGTATAAGACAAACAAGCTATCCAACAGTTGCAATATAAAATCCAAGGTAATGCATTTTATCACATACATGATTCTCAAACCTTGAGAGACTCTCAGTAGAAGGATGCAAAAGTTCAAGCCCCCCCCCAAACAAAAAAAAACAAAAAAAACAATCAATTCAAGTGAGCATCAAGCACAATCATGCAGTACAGGCAAAAGAAGACTTGCAACATCAAAAGAATTAAAGAAAATGCAGCCAACAAGCAAAATAATTAAATAAACTACAGCCATAGTCAAACTTCCATCTTCATATGATAAAATGCATAACATGGAGTTAAGAGTTGAGACTAAGCTGCAAAAGTCTAGGGTCTCCATACACACAAAAATAAGCAAAGTATTCTTATATTCTGTTTTAGAATTTCTATTTACAAATTCTTAGTGAGAAAGAGCTTTGGCATTTCTCCCCATCTTAGTTATTATTTCACTTTTTGGACTCCATTGCTAATAATTATATCTCTGACCCCCCCCCCCCCACACACACACACACACACACAAGCAAGCACAGGCATATACATACAGACACATGCACATATCCACACACACACAAACACACACATATCATTTGCAGACTTTTGTATGACTGTGCACCTCAAATATCTGTTTGAGATCAAGTGAATGAATACATTTATAAATGGCCCAGAAATGTATCTCAGTTCACTGATGTCAGAACCATATGGTAAAGCAACCCTCTGTATTTCCAACTCCTTAGCTCAAGAATCAAAAAGAAAATCACAAAATCAAGAATGGATTTTAAATGTTTTTCTTATATACTTAGAAAGTTGCTAGAATAACAAGCTTTGCCTGAGCAAGTGTTTTCTGAAGGATACAAAGTCTATAGCTCTCTCTCATTATTTAGTGGCTGCAATCCACAACTGTTTCCCAGAAAAACAAATATTATACAAGGAACAGACAATAACACTTCTCCCACTTCTTTACTCAAAACTTTAGGACAAAGCCAAATACAATTGGAGGGTGGGGAGCAAGGCCCAAAAAGGGACACATTTCAAATGCTGTTTTCTTTTACATGCTTGTAAACCAGGTAAATTCACTGGAGAAAGTCCCGTCAGAACTGACCCAGGAGATGTGCATGACTTGCTCAAAGTCACATAGTAGTCAAATGGTGACTGAAGAATTGTAATGCTGTACTTTTTCATACAGAAGGCAATTCATTAATACTTTAAAGTGTTAAAGGTCAGACAACTGCAATTCAAATCAAAAGTTAACAGAAGAGCAATTGGTGTTTTATGGACATGCATTTTCTGAACAATAAAAACTATAAATCTGTAATGGCTGAAGTTATTGACTGACTGTAATCCTCAGTGATTTAAAATAAATGAATAAAGGTGTGATTGTTGGTGTGGAGGATTAAGGCTTCAGGCTTTTAATGAGCTGCCTTCTGTAGTCAAGGGTAAAGTGTTTAATTCCTTCTATCTCATGTGCCTGCTGTCCTGAATTGTCTTAATTAGTTAATAATATGAGTATTTCCTCTCTTAATGACTGGCATTATTGATTACTGTAATTCTGAGGAACTTACCAGGTAGGTCTTCAGGTAGAAAACACACATACACACATAGTTTGAAAAACCAAAAGACTGAATCCCAAAAGACTGAAAATTCAAAATACTGAATTATGGAATTTGCCTCTTCTCCACTGTTGTGTGATCTTGGAGTTGGTATATATAGTTAGCAGGGGTTGTGGGGTCAGAGCCCCCACATGAGGGGTGCAGGGGAGCTTACCCCTGCATTATAAATGTGTTCAGCATTTTGAATTTTCAGGCTTTTGGGATTCAGTCTTTTGGTTTGTCAGTCTACTGAAGTAGACCCATCAATATATATAGATATATATGGGTCTACCTGTAAAGACCGAAATCCCACATTACTAAATCTGACAAGACGGAGACGACAGTGTCGAAACCTTACATGAATGAACACTCGGAACACTAAACTTGTACTGTGGGAAAAAAAAAAACACTTGGCCACCATTATGGCCTTTGCCTTTTCCCCACTGTAGTACAATCATGGAGTTGGTATATTTAGTTGGGGGGGGGGGTTGTGGAGGGCAAAGCCCTCACATCAGTGGATTTCATTTGCTTACCCCTGTGTTTTTTGTGGTGTTGGAAAAGTAGTGAATTTTCCAGAGTTCCTTATCATTGTTCCAAGTTTTCATTCTTGTGAGGTTTTGGCAATGTCGGTTTTGGCAATGTCGTCTTGGTCTTGTCGGATTTGGTAATGTGGGATTTCAGTCTTTTCAAGTAGACCCATATATATATATATATATATATATATATATATATATATATATATATATATATATATATATATGTGTGTGTATGTATATATACATACAGATATATATATATATATATATATATATATATATATATATATATATATATATATATATACATATATATATATATATATATATATATATATATATATATATATATATACGTATGTAGTATGTATGTATGTCTGTGTTAATATACTTTCATGTGTGCGTATTGGGCAAACAGCAGTTGTCCGAAAGGCAGTTTACAAAGTTTGCAAACGCCGAACAGAAAAAGGTTCGAATGTGCAATGAGCGAATGCACAGTGACATTCGCTCATTGCACATTCGAAATTTTGGGGCGGATTGCGCTATAGTGGGGTTCAGAAAATGGTCCTTTTCCCCACTGTAGTGTGATCTCGGAGTTAGAATATTAAAGTCGGGGATGTGGGGGGCTTGCCCCTCTGCTTTACACTTCATTAGATTTTTTTTCGACATTAATGTTCGAAAATCAGCAAATCTGCTTTTCGATTTGCTGACATTTGAACATTTAAACCTGTCACTGTTTTCATTTTCGTGGTTACAATTCGCTCATATGAGCAATCATATCACTGTGATTCGGCTGTGTAAAGGTAAACCATATATATATATATATATATATATATGTATATATATATATATATATATATATATATATATAGATATATATGTATATATATATATATATATATATATATATATATAATCATATATATAATATATATATGCATATATATATATATATATATATATATATATATATATATATATATATAAATATACACACATATACATATATATATATATATATACAGATATATATATATTTATATATATATAATACACACACACACACACATATATATATATATATATATATATATATATATATATATATATAAATTAAAACAGTGAAATGCCCCTTACAAATGAAATACATGTCAAGGTACTGTGATAGATATATATATATATAGCTCTGTTCCATCTAGTTAGTATATTACAGTCATGCCTTGACTTCTGTCTGTTTTACTGAACTCATTCAGATAAAAAAAAGTTGTGGAGTTTGCATATTCTCCTTGTGTTCACATGGGTTTCCTCCCACATTCTACAACATGCATCTGGACTGTTTCTCCCCGGGCCTCCATTGAAAATAGGCTCTGCTCTAGTCAGAATTTCCTGGTCAACAAATGTTAAATAAATAAAACACATTTGTTTTCTCAAAAAGCATTGCCCCGTGTGTTTTAAAAGATGTTCTAATTCTTACAGATCATAATAAAAGCTGTCACCCTTGAAGCAAATTATATTGGTAAAAAAAAAAATTTGATAATACTGATTTAATCCACTTGGAGATTAATGAAGTGAATTTTGCAGATGGGCAAAAATGTACTGCAGTGTGAAAGACTTTCGTTAAACTGGTTTTATTTGTCATGTGCTGCATATATCACTATTGCAACTGCCTTAGTATGTAAGCTCCCTGAAATTTTTACTAGTAAATGCCCATTATCAAGATGCCAGAAGCATAATGCAGTGTCAGCCTATTACATTAAAGATTTCAGGCACATTTTTTTTTTTTTTGCAGAAAAGCTACTTTATAAAAGTCTGGCATCTAGATGCATGGTGATATAAGTATAAAAATATATCTGTCACATAGAATGCACACAGTACCATTCACTCATAAAAAGAATGTGCTTTTCTTTCTATTGTAAAAAGCCATTATGCACTTTCCATCTTGTTCTCCCCTTCTAAAAAGACATTTTCTAAAACAACAAAGATCACATTTTCTAAAAGGTGCATTTTCTAAAGACAGCATTTTGCATTACTACAAAATTCTGGCTCAGAAGCCAGGCTGTCATTGGCTTGTACTGTGAGCCAATGGGAATGAAGCACCACAGCAGTCTAGTGTAGCCAAGAGTGGACTTTTCACAGTCGCAGCTGAGAGATGACATATAGCAAAAGGAAGACAGACATGGAGCTAGAGACTTTTTAAAAAGTTTTCACTGTTTCAGGGACTAGAGCACGCACTTACAGTTTAACACTGTTTAACCCGGGGAGGGGACACATGCCCCAGTGTAGCATCACCACTGAATGTTTTCTACAGGCTTCCCCTAAAGGGAAAAAGAAAATATATTTATATCAATTTTTATTTATTTATCATGAATTGCACCCAATACAAGACAACGTCTAGGGCAATTGCCATTTTTGTTCTGCTCTTTCTGTGCTAGTGTTAAAAGGAATGAACACAAGATGGAATAGTTGGAGAAATGTAGAAGAGGCAGTAGAATTAAGGGAAACATAAGGGGAGAGCTGAGTAATAATTTACTTAATGATGAAACGTAGCACAACACAGTCAGATTAGCATTGGCTAGCACAGTATATCAAATAATGCCACAGTATCTGTGTGGTGGGGAGTTATACTTTATCAGTGGAGATCTGCCTGTGTTCAGCCCCAACACTGTAGGCAATGTCTGCCTGTGTTCAGCACTTTTGGCAAAGTATGAATTGCCCTCTTCATTGCATGACATATCGCTTAACTACTGTACATTTTACAAATGTTATAAAGAGGACTATTCCAAGGGACTAGCCAGAAATGAGTCAAGGCTCTGTCTCTTGTTTTGAAGAATTGTTGGTAACTTCAGGTGATAATCTGAAGAATATCTTATAAATCCCTCCATCTACCGCATACACACACACTTTCTGAGCATGTACATTTTCTATTTGACAAGTATATTAAAAATATTTCAAATAGCTACTTATTGTTGGGGTGAAAAACTGCCTTTTCATATAATGGACCATAGAATTTATTCATCTGTTGATGGTCTATCTTAATTTTTTTCGAAGTGCATTTTGTCAGTTTCCTAATAGAAGCCAAAGTGTTTTAGATGAGTCATATACTAATGTGCCCATACATTTAGAAGACATTAATCAGTACTCTTCTTTAGGATATTTTTTTTGACTGCATGTCAGTTAAAATTAGACAGTAGAAGCTTTTAAGCAAGCAATAAATGACATCTAAGGTGAAATAAAAATAAATAAATAAAGCTATTCCATGGGTATAGATGCCCAATGACACAGTACTTAGAGAATGGGCTATATGTTCATTTGTTTCATATCCACGTTTTTATTAGAAAATACACTCTATGAAATATTTTGATGTAAAATGGTTTCTCCTTATAGTTTGAGAGTTACTGCAGCATTTTCTAATTGTTGTTGAAGTATTTTACATCCAAAATATAAGTATTTTGTGTCAACACACATACACATGCGCCATGTGTGGATAGACAGACTCACACAAATATGCAGAAACAGACACACTCACGCATGCAGATGTGCATAGAAACATGCACATACACAAGCATACATATCTATGCACACACACACACACACACACACACACACACACACACACACACACACACACACACACACACACATAGATGTGTCTGTCAATTACCATCAGTTTCTTGACAGAATAAACCTCACCTCTCACTGGAACAAATTTCAAAAACGTTGTGGACAATGCAGAATACCAAATGAAGACATCTACATACCAGTGGTGGATTTGATTCCATAATGGATGGCAAAACAAGACTAAGTATTTATCTATTCATTGTAGGATAATTGCAGACTGCCCAAGCCAAATTTAATTGTGACCAAATACTTCACCAATAGTTTTCTGAAAACAATTTGTGTTTACTGTTAATTCTTCTTTATTCTATGAACTCCTAGCAATCCTGCAGATTCTGCAAATATAACTTAAAAAGAAGTATGTAACCAGCATTTAATGCACCAGAGCAGGCCAAATTGCTTCAAGCCATAACAGAGGATAATCTGCAAATGTATCCCAGAAGATAACCAGCAAGGTGATGAGCCATGCTAAAGTTAAACCAGCTCTTTGAAGAGGAAATAATAGATAGATACAGATTAGATAGACAGTCGATGCACACTATGTGCAGGATGTGTGCACCTCACATGTACGCTTGCAGTCTGTGGTGTAATCCAGTAATCCAGTACTGGTAAAAATGAAAGTTTGCCTGAGTCTGCATATACTGGTCTCTGGGACATTTCAGCAGCATATGGGAGCTATTGTAAGAGTGTTCCAGACAACCTCCTCTCACATTCTCACACAGTTCCTGGCAGTAATGTACACCAAAGTGGATGAATGCATACACTTCCCAGCAACAGCCATGGAGCACAGAAATGTTATGCAACAGTTCTATGCCATTGCCATGCCCTCGATGCAACTGACTGTGGCCATGCTCCAATTAAAACCTCAGTGGTACCCAATGCCAAATGGCTCATCTATATAAAGAGGTAGCCATCTCTCAGTTGTCAGGTGATGTGTTATGCATATGGCCTCATTACCAACATCATGTTAACACACCCCAGTAGAGTGCAGCAGTCTCGAGGGAAAGTGCCCCAAGATCTGCATTCCAATATGGTGAAATACCAGAAGGCTTCCTAGTAGGTAAGTACATAACCACTGCTATAATGTAAGCATTATCCAGACATTGCAACAGGAAGCAAGATAAACAAATATTCCTTCTCATCCCCCTAAAAACAGGTAACAAGTGACTGCAGTTATCCACTGGAGTCTCGGCTTATGACAGCTTACAGACCCCCATCAACACCAGCAGAGGATGCATACAACAGACCATACACTGCAACATGAACACCATTGAGTGTGTGTTTGGCATTGTGAAAGCAAGATTCAGATGTCTGGATACATCCAGGTGTGTACTCCAATACATACCAGAAAAGACATCACAGATTGTCACAGTGTGAGCCATGCTACATAACATGATAAACCGTGAAATACTGTGGTCTATCAGCTGCAGGTGTGAGTGAACTACCCCAAAAAATCCAAGATATCAAAAGGGAAGCTATCAGAGCTGTCACATGATGATCAGGAGCACACAGGACTGAGAAGAAAAAGGTGTGGACAATGGAGGCCTTGGCCATATATCCCAGCTCAGGCAACATGGCAGCTTCTGACATACACCTTTTTGTCTTGACAAACCACACATACAGAAATACACAAATTAAACAGTGATGTTCAAACACTATTGCCTCATAGCAGTAGCACATAGCAGGACTAATGAAAAGAAACCATTAGCTGTCCACACTGAACATTGTACATAACATAAGCATATGATTCACCTGTAATACCTCATACATATAACATAACAAGGAACACATCACGAAGCCTACAGAGGAAACATCAACACATGAATACTCTCCACAAGGTACATCACCAGTAGGACCACACTGGCATACGTGTGACATGCATAAGGTGTGCACAACAGAAGTTGTCATTGTACAGGTAGGAGATCATCATAGAGATAATTAGCATGTGAAATTAGCTGTACAATAGCCATTAGCACAATAAATCTAGGCCCATGCAGTATTTGGGAATGTATCAGCACAAACATAATTTAAATTCAGGAATCATGCATTAACACTGATCTATGAGACATAACATATAGCATAGTGATGTGCAGCAGTGCCATACAACACACTATTCAGCATACAGCAGCAAGAGTAATAAAAAACATGTCAAAGACTGGTCAAACTGAAACATACTGTGACTATGTGAGGTATTGCTAACTATGCCAGGAGAAGTAGGACAGTGGATGTGTAACATATGCCTACACATCTAGCTGGAATCTTGTAAAATATTATATGTCATTTGTATATCATACTGATTTGTACAGATGCTTGTGCTGAAAATGTATTTTTAAAGTTGTTTGTGATAAAAATGTATCAGCTGTGTATTCTGCTGTACAGAAAATAAATATATATTTATGTCAGACTGTTCTGTTGTAAATAGGATACTGGAAGAGAAGAGGTTACTCTCAGTCCAGCTAACATTGAAAAATAGTAAGAAATTAAATTACTTAATTTAGGCCATAAAGATTGTATCTTACAGTTCTGACTGCAGCCAGAGACAACATGTCTGTGCCAAAGAATGGTTTATAAGCTCCTGCAGGAAGAGTGGAAGTGTTTATTGTTTTATATCTTCCAGAAGCTGCAACAGATCTTAGCAAAGCTCTATGGGTGTGTATTATTGAAACATATGTGCAAGATTCTGGGTCAGTTGCCAGGAAAGGAGGCAGCATGGGATCAGAAGTCAGATGACCAGGTGTATGTGATGTCATTCTGTAATCCATCACTGAAATTATCTTCTTTAATACTAGATGAGACTGAAGTCTCAGAGCACTCTGTTTTTGGAACCTGACAAAAGACCCCTGGCCCTCACCTTCTTCATCTTGCCTTGCTCTAGTAAGTGACCAGAGAATAGCAATTCTTTAGTTCAGTCAGGAAAATATAGTGAGATATATTTTAATATTTCCTGTGCTGAAACTCTGGTGTTTATTGTAAATATATATTTCATATTTTCATATTCTATTATTATTTATTATTATTAAATATATTTAAACTTTTCATTGTGGCTGTTTCTTTACAGAGTATGTTAACCTTGGGTCTATATTAGAACACCAAATGTTAAAAATTTTGAGTGTTCTAATATCAACCCATTTTCAGCGAATGCTGAAAATATCGAAGTAACAGAAAAACAAATTTTTTCCCTTGTCCCTTTCTGTTGCTTTAGTATTTTCAGTGCTGCGGTGGAAAGTTATGGGTCAGGTTCAGGTAAGTGTGTGATTGTGTGGACGTGAGGGTTAGGGCAGGTTAGGTGAGTTAGGGTTAGGGCGTGGGTCAGGTAAGTGTGCGATTGTGTGGACGTGAGGGTTAGGGCGGGGTAGGTGAGTTAGGGTTAGGGCACGGGTGAGGTGACTGTGCGATAGTGACGGACCTTAGGGTTAGGGTTTGGGTTAAGGTAAGTGGATAGTTAGTGGTGCATGTATAGTTTAGTGTAGGGTTAGGTGTATGAGTTTAGGGGTATGTGTGTGGATTGCTGTTTGTTTGGTGCACTTGTGTTGTGTGTATGTGTTTTGGAACAGCAATTTTTTTCCCTAGGAAACACTTTGCTGTTCTGTATGTTCGATGTTTTAAATTTTTGATTCATAGGGTTCGATATTAGAACACTCGAAAATTTGAAAGTTCGGTTTCTAATATAGACCCTTAACCTTTGAGAGTACTTGTATCTGTTTGGTGACTCTGTGGCCACCCCTGAAAGCCTTACTGCATTGGTCAAACACTACCATTGGTATTAATATCAATTTCACTCAGTATAATTGGGCATCCTTGTAAGAGCCTTAGAGTAGCTGGCTTTGGAGTGTCTGGTGGCAGTAATTACCTTACAGTCTGGGCAAAAGGAGGCATAGCTAGTAAATCTGTGCCAGCCATTCCCAGTGTGTGTGTGTGTGTGTGTGTGTGTGTGTGTGTGTGTGTGTGTGTGTGTGTGTGTGTGTGTGTGTGTCTGTGAAAATCAAATGTCAAGGAGTGTGTGTCAGCTGAGCTGCTTGGAGCAGTGACACAAAGTCCTGGTTTCACACAGAGGGTGCTAGAGAACACGGCTTGGACAATCAGCTGAGGACTCAATTCTACAGCTGAGTGTATTATTGGATTATTGGAGACATGGAGAAAAGGAAAGAAATCCAGATCCAGTGCGGTATCTGTGTGCTCTTAAGGGAAATTGTGTTTGATGCAGAGAGCTGCATCTGGATATACTATTTGTATGTATATTTGTTTCAAGTGAACATCCCTCTTCAGTGTCAGTGATGAGGATTTAGGGTCCTTGATTACTAGCCCAGAGAGGGGATGTCACACATACTTCAAACAAGTTTCGCATTGCATGCCTGACAAGGAGTATCACACATAAGGCAATACTTCAATGCACAAATTGTTGCTGTAATATGAGTCTGTTAGATGTAGGAGTACATTCAAGCATGTAGAGCATTAATGGCAGTCAGTACACATCAGCCATGAAATATACAGCATTCGTTGGGATAAAGCAACATAGATATGTGTGTGTGTGTGTGTGTGTGTGTGTGTGTGTGTGTGTGTGTGTGTGTGTGTGTGTGTGTGTGTGTGTGTAAGTAGGTAGATATGGGAATACACACATCATAACTGCATGTCAGCAATAGGATAACAAAAAGAGACAATTCCACATACATGCATGTAGTGTTGAGGCTGGGAAATGTGCAGTACCTAACTAAAATACGATAATTAACACTAGTATGCCTACAGAGGCATACATGTGCATGTGGGAATGGCAGACAACAAGTAAATATGTAATGCAACAATCAATGCTGGCTGGCTAAAATAACATACTGTTAATCATGAAAATGCTTGTTATTTGTCAACAATCAAGATATGTGTACATGGAGGAATGGAGATGGTCACATAGTGAATTGCTGTCACAAATATCTGAACTAACATGATAATGACAAATATGCACAACATAACACAACTTGAAGGTAGTCACTTACGTCAGATAAATGATCAGAAAATATGTGGTTTCAAATACTTGAGAATCAACTTAAAATGGATTAGTCAGTGGTCAGCACAGTGGTCATCATTGTCACAGGGTCAGAATTACACAACAGGACACACATCAAATCAACTTTTAGTGTTACTCTAACACAGTCAAATGCACTGATGGCTCATACTGTGATCATGGCTGCCCCTGTCATGTCTGGAAACACCTGGCCCACAGTGCTGTACTGAGGAGCTAGATGTGGTGACACTTGCATTTTGGGGACATGCTGTGGGTAGGAGTAATAATGGAAAGTGTCTGTCTGGACATGACTGCTGGGTTCAGAGTAAATTGGCCATCAGCAAATGTGCGTGCATGTTGCAACACAGTCAATGATGTCTGAGGGCCATGTGTGGGTTTAATAAGAGGGAGTCTGCCTCTCCCCACTGGAGGTAAACTGCTCAGTATAGTTAGGGTGCTTAACACCTGGTTTGCACTATGGCACTGCTCTAGCACTCCCCAAATAAGGCTTTCAACAGAGTGGGCAACAGATACCACACTGTCATTTTGTGCATTCACTGCTACCTTGACCTCTCCATGACTGCGCTCCTGACCTTCATGTAACACAAGCAGCTGATGTGCTACATGATCAGTGGCATGGGTACGTATATGCAGGTCAGAGTCATGACATCATGGTGAACATTCGTGTGCCTGTAATAGTAAGTGGATATTGTCTGACATGGGTTCATGCTCATCTGATAACACACCCATGTGTAGTCTAACAGTCAGTATCAGTCCATCTTGGGTAAGAGTCACCATCAGTACCAGAATCTGAATGGGACAGTGGGTCATGGTCATCATGTCTGTCATGTGATGTCTCCAAATCGTCAGAATGACCAGCCACACTATTATCCCTATCAGAAGCTACATCATGAACTACATATCTGTTCATTTCTGGGCCAGACAATGAACCCAATGAAGTGGGGCATGTACCATTGGCCATACTATCAGAGTGAGGCACATCACATTCCATCTCAGGATCATTGGATGGGCTACTGGAGGAGACAGGTAGTGGATGTACCACAAGAATAGACAGATGACTCATGTTACTCACATTCACAGAAGTCAAATAAGGCAGTATATGACTGACATTATTGGAGAGCTATATGCTTGTGATAATATGAACGTATCAGTCTAGCTTAGCTGTGGGTGGTACAGAAGTGCTATAAAGCAGAGATATCTCATGTCATTCACATAACAAGCAAGTAATTACAAAAATCTACCTGATTTGTCCTCCTCTGACCAACACAGGTAGTGAGAGTTGAAAGGGCACTGTGATGTAAAAAGAGAAATTAACACAACTAAGTAGTATGCACATACAAGGCATCATGTAGCATTCAACATGACATATAATACACCAAATAAGATATGTACATACCAGATGGAAGACAAGGCCATGCAGATTGCAGATGTCCTAAGCAGTTGAACAAGACTGCATTAATCATGAAGGTCACAGATGCAATTAACAATATTGAAGTGTACCAACCATACAGACTGCTCTACCAGGTACATCATCTCTGGTTGGGGAACATATCATCTGTCATAAAGGAGAACCTGTAGTTTAAAATGGCATACAAACATGTGAGTATGCTCCTCAGCCATAACAGGAGGCAGAGGCACACAACAGCTATGGATCACACTACCAGAATATGGAGACACATGACAAGTAGTGCCTCTGTTCCAATGCCGATGGGGCTATGCAATTGAAACAAGTATTACCCATGTTGCTGACAGTATTTACACATTGTGCAGGTAAGATAAGCTATAACACTTACCTTGTGGGTCTGCATCAGGGTTGTTGTCGTGTACATAGTGAAGTTATGCTGCTGTAACAAAAATATAAGCTAAGAATTGTGAATGAATTTCTTTACTAACAATTGGAGTATGCTTAAGTATTTGTGAAAGTCAGACATTCCTGGAGCACCTGCCTCAATACCTCAACAAATATCCAATGATCCTGGCAGGTGTTATGGTGGGAGGCCATGAACACTGTTGTCTCATCTGGGGGAGGCAGTGGTGGCCCACCTCCAGTGGCATTCCTCTCCCTCTCATAGTAGCAGAGTCTGTTGTCTGCATGGAGGATCATGTCAGAGCAATAAGGCCAGTTAGCCTACCTTGATCTGTTGGGTCCACACACAATTGACACATGTTTGTGAGATCCCTCCACACTTACTGTTTCCACACAGTATTCCCCTTCCTTCCTTCCTTCCTTCCTAGCAGGTTCCATCTATGCCAGTGCAGAACCTCTATATTAATCTTATTCTCTCATGGAAAAAATTGCCTCTCCTATTTCAGATGGACATCTGAAAGGCAGGGTGATATGCACATCTCAGATTTTATGCAGTAGTTCAAATATTGGTTTATCAACTTTCAAAGCATATATCAAATGAAGCATTGCCTCTCATTTACAATACATAGTTATGCAAAACAACATGTGTCATCTATATTACTATCATGTGCAGATAAGCATGAAGATCATACCTGTATATCGGATCTGTATGCCCTAACATTATCAGCATCAATGTACATAGCTATCCATCCATTCTACATGTTTGGATATGTCATATATGTGGAGGTGGGATTTGAATCCATGTCAGTTGATATTTTGGTAAGTAAGGGCCAAACATGTAACCAAAGTGCCACACCTTCAGTAGCACAAAAATGGTGTTGTCACAGTTACATGCACATCTAACTACACCTGCTATTTCTACCTCACGCATGTAGGATGTATCACAGATGTTACTGCAATCAGTGACAGACAATAGTACGAATGTGACCATGATATGGTAAATAATACAGCTATTGAAAATGTTACAAAAGCAAAGCAGAAAAATATCAGCTTGTGAAAAAGAAAAGTTATGCAGTCATGGTTGTGTGTGAAGGCTGACACAATTAAAAAAAAAGTCAGACGTGTGTTACCTATTTGGGCAATCTCTTTTTTGTATTGCTAGATTCTTTCAAGCCACAGATAACTAAACATTCCTACTTTATCCACAATAATACATACTTTCTTGTTGTCCTATTTCAGCTTGCATGGAAAGCAAACAATAAATGTATCCTCAGCATATTGCATGATTATAAGTCACTACCATTGATATTTTGTATGATTATCAGTCACGATCACTGATATTTTGTTGAGCAAAGACATTTAGAAACATTGCAGTGGACTGTACATTCCATTTGACTGTGTGTTGTGGTCACACTTAATTTACAGAAAATCTGACTATGTACTCCCTCGAATGTGCCATGTATGAAGAGTTAGCATAAGAGGTGTTGTGTAAATGACTACAGTCTACACTATGTTATTTTTGTGCATTCGAATCCCCCAGTATACATTTACATCTTATAATGTACAGCAATTTACTTGCTAGTGAGATATTTATTTTCATTGTTGGCTTACCTTATCCCCTTATTGTTTTCATGATTATGTTTTTGTCCCTGTCCATACTTACTATGATAGTGTGTATGTTTACATTAATGTACACTGTCTATTTGTTGAGTAGTCCAAAAATGATAATTGTTACATGGTCTACATATGCCTGCATTGCTATTTATGAGTGTGCAAACTACTGTGCTCTTATGCAACAGTTGTCCTGTATGTGCTGTATGCTATATGACAGTATAGACACATTGTATGTATTACTGGGAGATGTATGCTGTGACTGTAAAGCCCATTGCCTCAACATAATTGTGCATATAGCACAACATTCTTCTAATTAAACTGAAACATGTGCCCAATGAAGACAATATACTACCTTGGATGATGTATTGCGACTGCCTCACATGTTATTCAGAAGCCACCTTGTTTATCCTTACTAATGTGTAGACGGGAACACTTGGTATGGCATGTTTCAACTGAATAGTCATAGATAACTGTTATGCTTCCTTGAAATTCTTCACATATAGCAAACAACAAGTAGCTAGACAGGTAGTGTTCTGGACTTTGCTGAGAACATAGGTGAATGCTGTACATTTGAATCCAGCTTCCAGTTGCTTTTAGTCAGTTCTCCTACAGTGTATGATATAGTTATACTATAATATAAATGTCTCTCTATTCTAACTGTGAACTAGGATTGTATGACACTGTTGGATAATCCAATTACTTTACTAAGAGTAAACAACTTCTCTTAAAGTTAAATGTTGTTAATCCCGATAATGCACATGCAATATGGGAACTTAAACTTTCTTTGGATTTTATTCCTGCAGGTGTGTATGATTGACCTGTTAATAGACCTTTGTGCACTGAGTGAATGCCCTGGCTGGAGGAGCAGGTATGTGTTATTATTTTCAGACTTACATCTGCATAGTAGGACTATTAGAATGTGTCCTTTTCCTGGATGTGAATGTTATTCAGATATCATAGGTTCATAGGTGTGTACTAGGCTAATGGCCCTGGGGCCTTTACAAGCATAGCCATAGGATTTCCCCATCCATGCATATATATTCGGTGGCCAGATTCACATCTTGCAACCACAAAGTATACATTGTTACTGTAAATGGATTGCGTATACCTTTCACTAAGCATTTTCTTTATGACAGCTAAATGCGTGCAACTCCTTATAATGCTAATGGCTTATTTTGAGGTCATACAATTACACAACTTAAATAATAGTCAGCTTTGTTATGCTTAGACAGAGTGGTTGGTATCCTTATTATACATATAAGTTATACGTGTTTGTCTTATGGTGAATACTGTTTTAGCTGTGATGAAAGCTTGCAGTGAGCAACTTGTATGTATTGTAGTGGTTCCTAGCTTTCTACATGATGCAAATGAGTTTCCTGTTCATTTGTTGAATGGGTATCTGTTATCTCACATTATCAGTGATGTCAGCAGGGTGTTGATACTGTGTATGGGTTGAGTTCCACACTGCTAGCACCTATATGTATGTGCAAAGATCTGTTTAAACACTATCCTACATAAATAATTACACCCTTCTGGTCCATACACCAATCATCATTGTGATTTCTTATTAGGGCTATTGTACTCCTTGATCTGTTTTTCATATGTATTGTAACTGGCCTATTTGCAAGTACAGTCAGGCTGAATTTAGGACAAATAGGAACATCTCCTTTTAAAAATTGCTTCTATACATGTCAATGTATTATTTCTGGGTCCACTGGCACATATATAAAATGGCAAGAATATGCTTATACATCTTTTATATAAATACAGCATGGCCCATGCAAGACCATCCTGCCATTTAACATTGCATACTGTACAGAAGTAATCCTTACACTTGTTTTCATTTTGAATGCAAGTATATTGTGATGTCACATTGCCCATGATGCACTGCACAACTCATTTGCATTTCAGATATAGACTTGACTATGTAAAAATGTTGATATTCTATATATCACATAACTGATGAATGTGATCTTGACATGTCATATAGATTGCATATATCACATTGCTATGATTGTGTATTACTGTTGTAATGGCACCTCGACATATGTAGTATGTGTGTGTGTGTGTGTGTGTGTGTGTGTGTGTGTGTGTGTGTGTGTGTGTGTGTGTGTGTGTGTGTGTGTGTGTGTGTGTTGTTTGTGTGTGTGTTGTTTGTGTGTGTGTGTGTGTGTGTGTGTGTGTGTGTGTGTGTGTGTGTGTGTGTGTGTGTGTGTGTGTGATAATCAATGTAGTGAGATCATCTATACCTGTATTGCTTTTCAAAATCTGCACAGAGTGATACAACATAATAGTAGTGTTATATTTACAATGTAGATCTGTGAATCTCCTGTGTATGTGTATTATGCAAACCTTGGGTAGGTCATTAGGGTCTATATTACCAAATCAAAAAACCCTTTACACAAATACCTAAATGTTGACACCTATAGCACGAACCGTGAAAATCCCGAACACACTAAATAGAGAAAAATAAAATAACAAACTGTCATAGTCAGCCAACCCCACCACCCACTATATATTACCTATCCAAGCAAAATAAATAAACCACATACATACACTAACTAAACCCTACTTCTAACCTAAAGTAAAGCACCAAAACCCTACTTCTAACCCTACACTAAACCCGACATACACAACTATCTATGCACTATCCTTAACCCCTCCCTAACCCTAAGGTCTGTAACTACCATATACTTCCCCTACAGACATACACCCAGAAAAAATAAATAATACACATACATACAGTTAAATAAATCCCTACTTCTAACACTTCACTATATCTTACATACATTACCTATCTATTCACTTACCTTAACCCACATCCTAACCCTAAACTCCTATCTATCGGACACTTACCTTACAGAGCTATACCGCAGATGGGCCAACCATTACATTTCAACATTTCAATTTTCTCTATTTTGGTCGTTTGGTGTTTCCGTCTTTCGCACAATCCATGTCACTCTTTTCATATTTGCGATTACAGTCTTTCGATCTGGTAATAGGAACCCAGTCATTACTGCCAGACATGCACTATCAATGGTTAACAACCTGATAACTCATGTGGTATCTTATAAATGCTGATATTGTGTGCTGTGTTTTAACATGTTTCTAGGTTCCCACAGGCATTGATGTGTGTCTACTGATTATTAATATTTATCTGAAGTGATGGTGTCATTGCTTTATACACTGTCAATTTGGCATTTCTGTTTTCTTCTGTATTTGCACATTTTCCTTACCATCCATTAATGTGTCCTTTTCACTTGCATTACATTCTTCCATGACCATAACTATAAGAAGGCGATCTGTACACCACTCATGCATAGGGCTGATATACTTTCATTCTATTACATTAGGTTGGCATGTACTGTTAGTATACTCGTTCCTAGGTCCGTCTGTCATTGTTCTTTTATGATTACAGAAATGTTGATATATACATATATTTGTTGATGCAGCAGTTACACCTTTGCCTATGATTCTTTGCCATGTGGATTACATACCATTAGTTTACGATACGTCTGTGTGATTGTTCCTCCTTTACAGGTCATTTTACATGTTTCTCTGGCATGTAAGCAGATATCTCCTATCACTGATCTGTTACATTTCAAATGTCAATGGCATGATGTCATAACTAACTTTGATACTGTCAGTAAATAAACTGGCACGTGACTTACATGACATCAAAAGGGAGTGGGTATATCATATGTCATCTTCAGCCCATTTTGTGAATGCATTACATATGAAACAGAACCATGCTATGTTGCCCAGTACAATCTGACGTGTAACAGATTTGTTAGACAGTGTAAGGGTCTGTCTGTTGCGGTTTTATACAGGCACATAACAGATGAAGTAATTCTCACATGACTAACATGTCACTTACATAAGACTTGGTTGCTGTAAAGGAGTTATGACTCATAAATCTTGTTTTACATATTGCTGTTTTTCTTTTACTGTCGAGGCTCTTTCAGGCATATGTAAAGAAGTACAATTATTGTCATGTTGTAGAATGTGGTACCTATGACAGTCCACTGATCCATTGACAAGGATGATGATAACAATGGGCATGACCATTTCTTGCTGAGTTCAATGCTGAGGACCAGGCTAGACCCAAGAATGACAACAATGATGATGAAGGACCAGGGCAAGCATGCACCATAATAGCAGTGGACTGACATCTACAATGTCCTCCACCATAACACTCAAATGACTTGGGACCAGATCCATGTTATCACCAATGTGTTCCAGGCCCAGATGAGAGACATGATTGGTAATTACTTCCAGGCAATGACTTGGGCCATGTATGACTCCTTCCTGGAGATCATGTGTGATATCCTACAGGAAGTTCAACCTCATTAGGGAGGGGGTTCAGGACTGTAATTGTCTATGTGATCCATACATGTAATGCTGCCACCATGGTGCATTCCTATTCAGCTTATTTGCATTATTGAGCACACATTTGTGCAAGAATCTCATGCTGTGGTCATGCTTGAAGGACGTACCTTATGATGCACACTTCCCAATTGATTTCATATAGGGCTATAGATTGTTGCTGATGTATGACAGTTGTTAGAATATTATATTGCCATTATCACTACTAGTTTGTCACATTCTCATCAGATGTTGATATAACTGCAGACAGTGTTGTGGATGGCAGGACAGTTATTCCTGCCCTCTGTAAGTGACTTGCCTTTTCTGCATGTAGTGCACCATGACAATGTTACTGCAGATGTAGTCTGCCCTTTTCTTTGATGGATATATTTGCCACAGGTGTTATTCTGTCAGTGTGACACACTTGTCTTCCTGATAGTGTTCATGTGTATAGACGGTTGTTTTTTGTTATTAACAACTGTGATACACTACACATTTTATATTTCAAAAGATTCCACACATGCCAGTGTATTGCCATTTTTCTGAAACTATTTTCAAATGGTTGATACATGTACATATTTTGCACAAATGTAGTCATGTTTCAGTTTTGATATGCCTGCTTACATGCATGGCATATCTATGTATATGCTCCAATAGTGACCTTGTTGTGTGAAAAGATCCCATTGGTACTGTGCTGCTATCTGTGCAGTTAATGATTAATTCTGTGCCATGTAGTACACTGTCTTATTTTCCAACATAATGTATGTCTCTGTTGCATAAATGTCCATAGCTTGTTACATTGCCAGCATTACTGATGACTGACATTTCTCATTGCCTTTGGGAATACCATGTTGATATCTTATTAATGGCAATAGAGGTGACTGCCCATATCATCTGGCCTATTTATTCTAACGCACACCACTGTAGTCTGCATATAGCCTATACGCTACGATGAGTACACTCTGCCTGTATAAAACACATGTTAACATACCCATCCAATGGTCATTATGAATAATAATGTAGTATTCTTTTGTATGGTGTATGACTGGATGTGCCTAACATCACACATTTGCTGCCCATTGTACATCTGTAATATGTATGTGCCTTTCACCGACAGATGGTGTGCTATAGTTGCATGTCTATGACTGTCCTCTGACCTGTCATACACATTTACATATTGTATTCTTATTACTTTCTGTGAGTGTGGTGCTACCTGTTCTCTTACATTAGCATGGCAGTATAAAGGGTATGTGATATTTGAACCTACTTTGTTATGTAGCTATGCCATCTACCGTTTAGCTTTTGCATGTTATCATGTTGTTTCTGTAATTTTTATACAGACATGTTTTTAGCTTTCACCAATGCACATGGCATATGTGTCAGATGTTGGCCATTTGTTCAATGTAGCCTGCAAGGGCTTACAGTTCATCTTGTGCTGTGGACACAATCATGTGCAATTTATATCTTTAGCTATGGACGTCCTGCTTTATTCTGTACCAGCTTTCTCTTGCTAGCATTTCCTTACTAATGTGGACATATGCTGTCCATCTGCCTTCTCCTTATAACTTTGACCTATATGTTTCATATATAATATGGCAGATGTATATGTGTATGTACGCCTTCCTGTAATGCGTCATTATAGTAATGTAGGTATACTGGGACAATATGCCATTCTACTACCATGTTGGGTGTCACGCATATGCAAGGCATATACATACAAGGTGGTAGCAACTGAGTAAATTCCATCCTTTCTTTTATTTTAATTGTGTGTTGTGCATTACCCAAACATTTGTATGCTTCCTGCCGATGTACAAGCTTACATTCTTTAAATTGTATTATTCATATGCTATTTAATAATGTATATTATTACCATGCTCTTCATTTATCATGTCATTGGTGTGGGTATATGTGATAAGCCTTCTTCATGTTTGGATTAAGTGATCTCATTGTATGTCACACATTTGCATTGCATATTTGAACATCATCTGTGTTGCCTCTGGCACAGAATATGTTCTTTGACATATGGATCCCATTTCGCCTGTGTTGGTGGCATGTATACTTATTAGTTTATTACATAGCCACATCACTCCTTTGCTGTAGTACTGCTGTTTGGCACTGCCTGTTTGCCATTTGCATGCAGTATTGGGGATTCTAGTTTGCCCTCTGTTTCTGCATTTCATTGACTGTATGTGCTCATCCTTACTGTTGCTTTGCTTACACCTGCACTGCCAACAGCTTTTGGGATGATATTGTTTGGTGTCCATTATGTACTGCAATGACAACACTCCCCATTTAGTGTTCTGTTAACATATGCCTACCATTGGTCATATTCTTTTTGGCATGACTGTCACACAGTTTGCAAAATCTCAGCACTGATGTGTGCATTGATACATATATCTTTTTGAGGTGCACCATGGCTGGTATGCATCCTTACCCTGTTTGTGATTTTTATATCACCCATGTTGTATAGTCTATATATGTGCTGTCTGTGTACCTTACATATTCTTTGTGTATTACTGACCTTTGTCTGTCATATCTTATGATATTTGTTATATGTTTGTACCTGTATTTTCCCTACCTCCTCTTTCCATGTCTTTTCATAGCTTCATAGGTAGGTACTAGGCTATTGGCCCTGGGGCCTATACAAGCCCAGCCAAAAAGGTACCCTGGCTTTTGCCACCCAAGAAAATTATTTTCCTGTGCAACTGTCGAGCAGAGCCACAGAGGTGATCCCCGGGGTGAATTTCCTATTTCCTATTTCACCTTTCCATTACATTTTCCTTCCTTCTTTTCCCTAACATAAAATGAGGCCTATTCCTGCCACAAATTGCCCAAGGTCCTCTGCCTCTCTCTCTGACCTTCCTATTCCATCATCCCTCTTGTGTGCCCCCTTTTCTTCACTCTCACCCTGCATCTGCTTGTCTGTCATCTATTTCTCTGGGTGTGTGTGCTGCTTGTGTTCCCCACACATGTCCCACACCCATTGTTAGTTATTGTTAGCCATGGCAATGTGGCTGTGATTGCCCTTCACTTTAATTAATTTTTTATTTGAAATTTTACAGATTACAATAAATTCTGCAAATAATGGTGAGTGTATTCTTATATGTCCAGCTACATTTACGACAATATCTATAATTGTTTGTAGATATTTGTCACTTTTTAGAATACTCGCTTATGCAAATTTGTCTTCATCCAATAATTTCTATTTGTTGCTGACATGTTCCATTAAGCTTATATACCTTCCACAGAAATGCATTGGTAATGCACATATTAACTACTTTCTGGACGAGTTTTCCTTGAATATGATTTGGCCATGAATGATTGTGGTTGTACTGACATCACAGGTTATTTGTTGTGTCTGCATTATTCCAAGGTATTATTCATAGAACAAGGCATGTTTGTATGTGATTTGGCTTGCAGCAAACCTTACACAGAACTTCATGCACTCAGCCAAATTCCAAGACGTTTATGGAATCTGGAGCAATTATGATCAAACAAATGAAAAAAAAAAAGTTATACAGAGCAAAGCATTGCAACCACCCCAAACTGTTCCTGATTTTTACAGAACATACCTGATTTACCTCCTTTATTTTCTGGTATATGGTTGAGGGTTACAGTTGGTCAATAAAGCTAGACCTTATAGTTTCATACGTGGTATTGTTCAGATAATGCATATTGATGAAAAGCCTCTTCGGATCTGAATTCTTGAGGAAAGAAGGTGAACAGTATGCCTTCTAAGTCGCTCTTGCTTGCTCACTCTCCCTCTCTCTCACACACTCACAGAACTGATTTTTTTTTTCTTTTTTCTTTTTCTTTTTATTTCTTCACCTCACTAAACTAAACCATGCTTAATGAGGTTTAATTAAAATGGCATGCCCTTGTAACCACTATTGCAGTTATTTTTGCAAGCTGATATATTTTTTCTTTTTTCTTTTACATTTTTTTATTATTTTACACTCACTAAAAGCAAAGCCACATTTATCAAGAGTTAAAAAATATTGGTCATTTGCTTTTTTCTGGCCGAGCTTCATCACAGTTTAATATGCTAGCATGATGTGGCAAACTTCTTTTTTGCTAGGCTTTACCTGATCATTTGCTCCGTAAGTAAGGGTGATGCTGTACTGCTTGCCCATTTCCTAAGAAGGTACTAACAACTGTGTGACATACACTGTGATGTCAAGATTGAAGAAGATACTTAGTGTAATTTTGGAATACCCTCTGGTGACAGTTGTATAGGTGCATTAAGGTGGGCTGAGCATTATAAAGACGTGTCTGGGGCATTTCTCCCCAGGCATCCACTGAAAATTGGCTTCGTTCCAAGTCAAACTTTTCCCAGTTAACAAATGTTAAACAAATAAATCTAACAGGTTAAAACACGGTGTGGTGGAATTACAAATTAAATAAATGTTTTCTAAAAATAATAAGGTAAAAAAGGTTAAAAATATAAAATTCTGCAATATGTAAAAATATTTTTTAGCTCAGAATAAATTAAAACGTATTAGAGAAAGTAAGTTACAATATGAACAATGGGTGAGATTCATACACATTATGTAGTATGGAGTAGTATGCATTAGAATAGTGTACCAAAGCCCTCTGTGATCCACAAGGAGTTCTACACAATACTTCATGTAAGGAGTACATATGCAACTGACCACTTCCCATATTGCAACAAAGTGTGTTGGTTCTTGCCGGAATGGGGCCAAACTCCACTAGCTGTGGATATGCATATTTCGGCCTTGTTATGACCTCATCAGCACATCACAAGCAGAGTGCTTGACTAAGCCAAAATATGCATATCCACAGCTAGTGGAGTTTGGCTTTATTGGCCTGAAATTGCCCATTAAAATGACAAAACAAGTCATGGACATTTGGAATCGCCAATTAGCTGAAACACCTGATGTTCATAAGGATCATTTGCATATTAGAAAGATCTTCTGCATTGCCCACCTGATCATGAAGGGATTCACATCCAGATCAAGTGAGGTCATTGTTCCCCTGTACTCTTCACTTATCAGACCAATGATCGAGTACAATGCCCCATTCGGGTTGTATCTCACCCGACACCTGCAGCAATTGGAGATACCCCAAAAGTTCCTCACCAAAAGGATAAAGGGATTCCAAAATCTGTCATATGCTGCCAGACTGAAGAAACTCCAGCTGTATTCAGTCGCATACCGTCTGCTCAGAGGTGACCTGTGCCTGACATACAAGGCCATGTCCAACCCGCAATTAATGGACATGCTCCACCTCAAAAAATCCAAATCTACCAGATCCAGTAGAGCAAGCAACTTAAACCTTAGCACGGATATAAATAAGACATGCTGGAGGGATAGATTTGTCACTCAGAGACTCCCTATGCTGTGGAATAAAATCCCGGTCCATGTGAGGCAGAGCACCTCGCTGGCTCTGTTCAAGAGAAATCTAGACCTGTGGATGGGAGATCGTAGGTTTACCCCGGGAATCATCTCTGTGTCACTGCTGGACAGAGGCACAACAAACTAATGGGCACAATATTTTTTAACATAAGGGGTGGCGTAAGCCACAAAACTTTGGGCTAGGCTTATAAATGCCTTAGGGCAGATAGCCTAGTATAAACCTATGAACCTATATGCCCCATGTGCCTCTGATACAACAGGTTTAGAAGGTCACTCAGTGGAAGTTCTAGCTTTGCTGGAGTTTTCACTTTGTTTTTACTGATTGGTTTTAGTGATCTTCTCACTCATTGTTTTAGTTTGCTGTTTGGGATATTTTTGCAGTGATCCTAATGATAATGGACATCAGCTGGGTATGGCATCCCTGTGTATCTAATACTTAGTCAAACACTCTGCTTGTGCTGTGCTGATGAGGTCATAACAAGGCCGAAATATGCATATCCACAGCTAGTGGGGTTGGCTTTATTGGCCTGAAATTGCCCATTAAAATGACAAAACAAGTCATGGGCATTCAGAATCACTAATTAGCTGAAACACCTGATGTTCATAAGGATCATTTGCATATGTCCCATGTGCTGTGCCTCTGATACAAGAGGTTTGGAATGTCATTCAGTGGAAGTTCTAGCTTTTCTGGAGTTTTCATTTTGTTTTTACTGATTAGTTTTTCAGTGACCTTCTCACTCATTGTTTTATATTTACAAATATATAAGTATACAAATCTAAATTACACACATATTCATAATTTCCTTTACAGTCATAGTAAATTTTCATCCCTATAAGATGCCCACTCTTTTTTTTCATAACCACCATCTGATTTTACTTAATATTGTTGCTAAAATTCATTCCATATAACCCATATTACACAAAATAACTTTTTAAATATTCTTTTATCATATTCTTTAATTCTATTCTTATAATGTCCATATTTAATCATTTCCATGCTTATTTTATCCATTTCTTTTGTCTTAAAAAATCTTCTTTACGCAGTTTTCCTCATAACTTTTTTACTCTTTTACATTTCAAAAACACATGTTCTGTAGTTTCTTCTTCTTCTTGACAATGTAAACATATTGTATCACTTCTGTTTTTATACAGCATATTTCCTTTTACTGGCAATTTATCTATTACTAGCCTCCACAAAAATCTTGACATTCCACTTTTTGAGTATACCCATTTGCTTCTTATTTTTATACCTTTAATTTTTTTTTCATCTGTTACATTTTCACATGGTTTTACATAGTAATGTTTTATCATTATATTCTTACACCATACTTTTCTATCTTTTTCTATATCTTCAATTTTTATTCCCCACAAAAATATTTTTTCTTCGTAACATTTTATTTCTTCATCTATACACTCCTTTTCTTTTACTATTTCTTACCACTCTCCAAAATGCACCATACTTATATTTATACAATTTCACTACTAATCTCTCATCTTTCTCATTTATCTACTTTAACACTTTGTGCAAATTACATGAAGCAGCATATACCACTGGGTTAATTAACCCTTCTTTATTTACATACAAAACTCTTCCTTTTACTGTGATTAATCTAGAATGCCATATAAATGAAAGAAATATATGCAATAATTTCTTTCCAAATACTGTTGGCAACATCAATACACTTGATAAATATGCTATTGTTTCCATCAGTACTGAATTTATCAAATAAATCTTTTTTCCTGAATGATAATTTATATGCTATCCAGAGAAGACAAGTCTGTTTTATTTCTTCTGTTTTTTTTTCCATTGAATTCTACTTACATCTTTATTCCCGAATTTTATACCCAACGGAGGAATGTCATTCACTGTAAAATATGTATATCCTATCTTTATTACATCACTTAAACCTTTACTTTTCTCTTTATTTAAAGTCATCCTTATCATATCTACACACTCATTTGTGCAAATTATTACTTCTTTTATCCAAATTGTGTTTTTTTACATTATTATGTCATCTGCATAATTTATCAGAAATGGAATTCTTAACCATCAAGTGTTATATGCTATACCTCCTTCATTTTGTACTTTTACATTTATAACTAAAGCAAAGAGTATACAACTCATTGGACATCCCTGTCTTATACTACTCTTCATATGTACCTCTCAGCTTAACCAGCTATTTACAAGTATTTTTACTTTATTATTATTGTAAGCTGACATACATAATACTTTCTCACTTATATTATATTCTTTCATTATTACCCATAAGATTTCATGTTCGAGTGTGTCAAATTCCTTATTAAGGCCTCTGCTCATGATTTTCACTTTTTCTTTTCTATTCATAATATCATCCAAAACTTTTCTAAATATCATTAAGAATTCATGACAACCCTTCTCTATTATAATATATATACTATCTTCCATAATATTTTTTAATTTTAGTTTCATATCTCTTTTGTATTATTTTCATAAAGATCTTAAATCATTATTACTCAATACTGTTGGTCTCCAGTTTTGTAATTGTAGTCTATCTTCCTTCTTCCACATAAATTTAATATTCCATTGCATACTTCTTTATATGTAAATCCTTCATTTAACCATTCTTTCAAAATCTTTTAAAATATTTTTTCCCAATCCCTCAAATTTTTATGTATTTCATACCTTATGCCATCTGGTCCTGCAGCAAAATCTATATTTATTTGTGAATGCAGAAGATGACAGAAACAAATAATGAATTAATCCACAGCAACCACAGTTTATTGAGTACTTTCATCAGCCTTAAGTCACTGACATCATCAGAATACACTTGTTGCATTATTTAACATGCTTAAATAATCATTCCCCATCACATGATCATCAAAACCCCTCCCCTCATTGATTTTTTTGTGAAGGATTATTTGCAAAACAGTTGTCATAAAGTGCTACAGGTGCCATAAATAACATCAATAAATATATGAATAAATAACCTAGATACTATATATATATATATATATATATATATATATATATATATATATATAGTTATTACCAACAGAGTTAAAAAACAATGGGTAAATCTATTAAGTACATCAAGATTTACCAAACATTCGTAAAATTCTATGTATTAATCACAAAACTATTAAAACCATAACAACCTATTCCACATGAGGCTTTTACATATGACGTCCCGCAGGGCTCAGTTCTGGGACCTCTCTTGTTCGGTATATACTTCTCTGAGGTTCAGGCTAACATGGGGGGATTATGGCTGACAAAGTTCGCAGATGACTGCAAACTGGGGGCCATAATCGAATCTCCAGCTGACACAAGCATCCTCCAAAAGGGTCTCACAGAGACAGATGCTTGGTGCCAGAGCCACGGCCTTAAGCTAAATGCTAAAAAGTGCATAGTCATCCCCTTTGGGAAAAACAAGGTGCCCACAAATTACCACATAGGTGGTAATCCATTAAGTATGGAAGAAGTAATTAGAGATTTGGGGACCAGCGTAGATAGTAATCTCTCCTTTGATAATCACGTTGCCAAAGTGGTTAGAAAGACCTTCTATATAGCCCACCTTATCACGAAAGGGTTCGCATCTAGATCAAGAGAGGTCATTGTGCCCCTCTACTTGTCACTCATCAGGCTCATAATTGAATACAATGCCCCTTTTGGGATGTACCTTACCCAACACCTGCAGCAACTGGAGAGACCCCAAAAGTACCTCACCAAGAGGCTCATGGGCTACAAACAGATGTCCTATGCAGCTCGACTAAAGAAACTCCAGCTCTACTCAGTTGCTTACCGCCTACTCAGAGGTGACCTATGCCTGACGTACAAAGCCATGTCAAACCCAGAATTAATGGACATGCTCCACCTCAAAAAATCCAAGTCCCTTAGAGCTACATGCTCCAGGGACCTAAACCTCAGCACAAAAATAAATAGGACATGCTGGAGGGACAGATCCATTTCCCAGAGGCTCCCCTCACTCTGGAATAGAATCCCAGTTCATGTTAGACATAGCCCCTCGCTGACCCTCTTCAAGCGAAATTTGGACGCATGGATGGGAAATCGGAAATTCACCCCTGGGATCTCTCCTGTGTCCCTGCTAGACAGAGGCATAGTAAACTAATCTTAAAAGGGTACCTTCTGTGATCTACTTTACAGAGGCACAGTAGGCTAATCTAATAGGGAGGCGGAAGCCAAATACACTCTGGCTAGGCTTATAAATGCCCTAGGGCAGATAGCCTAGTATCTACCTATGAACCTATGAATCTGATCTTAATTTTAACAGGTTGGAAATAGATACAGTCTCATTTAAACCTGGAGGGACTGTTGCATTACATCTAAGCTGCCATATTAATTCTCTATATTCTAAATACATTTCTTTTGATCCACCTCTTTTTTCTTTGTCCACTATTTGCTCTAAACCTACAAATTTAAAGGAGTGTCCACTACATTCAAAAATATGCTTGGCCAATGCATTACTCAAGTTAATTCTGCGTATATCATAAATATGTTGGTATATACATTTATTAAGGGCATTTTTTGTTTTCCCTATATAAAACTGTCTACATTGTTGACAAATTGCAATGTAAACTGTGCATTTACTGAGGCAATTAAGCTTTTGTCTCAATTTAACCTCACCGTAACCCATAATATAAACACTCTCTGTTTCCTCAATGTGACAGCATTGTGCACATTTCCCACATTTTCTCATACTCCCTGAGCTCTCGCCAGGTGAATTTTTTTCTATTAAATTCTTAATGTTGGAATTCCTCTTATAAATAATCAGTGGTTTTTCACCTACCTTCTCCCTATTTTCAAAATCATTGGTCAAAATACTCCAATTACTGGTAATAATGTCCTTAATGTCATAAAACACTGGGCTATATGTTAAAGTCATGGCCCGGTTCAACATCTTACCTGTTGTGTCACTCATATTACTAGTGGTCACTCTCTCAGCCTCTACACTGGTGGCTATAAAATTCAAACCTAACAATGGGAAAAAGTGTCCATCAATTCTCTTTGTTTTTACTTCCAATAATATGGGGTCTATAAATACATCTGGTACCCCCTTCTTAATAACATACACCTCAATTTCTCAATTTCTTCAATAAATGTTTCAAAATCATTCACCATTCTAGCCAACCTCACTTCTTGCCCCTTCACCAAAGACCTTTTCTGGTGTAAGGGGTGACAACTTTCAAAATGTAAGAGGGTTTTGGAATAGGTAGGCTTCCTGTAATTAGTTGAAATAAAACACTTTTTGATGTTATCTTTCTTTATCTCTATGTCCAAGTAGTGAGTGCTATGCATTGCTGTCTCCATGTTGTTGTGTCTTTCGGCCACAGCGGAACTCCGGTCCGCTAATGATTGGTAGTTGATTTTTACGTGCCGAGTTACCAGCCCTGATGCACAACCTTCAACGAAGGTACGCCCATTCACCCATGTCTCCACGCAGAAGACGCTCTAGCTGAGAATCGAACCGGACAGTGTCTTACTGTGAGGTGACAATGCTACCGCAGCACCATCACCGCGGGTTGCTGTCTCCATAGTGAATGATAAAAAGGTTGTACAATCATTTAAGTGGTCGAAAAACCTGTCTAAAAGCTCTTGTGTACCTTCCCAAAATTAAGTATATCATCCAGGAATCGACCATAAAATTTGCAATGCTTAAACAAGTCATTATTGAACACATAGTTTATTTCCCATTGTGTTAGGACAATATTGGCAAAAAGGGGGGTACATGCTGTCCTATTGCCACTCCCACCTTTTGCTTGAAAAGTCGATTGTCAAAGACTATAAAGTTGTTATTAAGAATCAGTTCCATCAATGTTCTAAACATTAAAATCCTAGTATGACTCAACGAGATGTTGAAACAAAGAAAGTCATAGAACCATAGAATTCCAATGTCGTGGGGGATGACCGTAAATAAATCTTTTATATCAATAGTGACTAAAATTAAATTGTCACTGTAAAACCTTGCATTAATTTTACTTAGGCAGTCCCATGAATCTTTTAGTACATGCTGTTGTTTTTCCAAAACATTTTTCAGATGAAAATCCACAAATTTAGCCAAATTGAAAGTATTAGATGCTTTTGCATCCACTATGGGTATCAACGGGCTGTCCACAATATTTTTGTGGATTTTTGAGATTCTGATTATTGTTGGAATCCTGGGTGCATTTTGCTGTAAAAAACTGTACTCACTATTTGTGATTTGCCCATCTATCAACAGATCATTCAAGGTAATATCAATATACCTATATGCAATATTAATCTCATTAATGGATGTTTCTTCATATGTGTCACCATACAAGTGTAGCAACATTTTTTCTACATAAACACGTTGGTCCATGATCATGATACCCCCTCCCTTGTCAGGTTTCATCACTCTAATTTGCTGATTATTAACAATCTTTTTGAGTAATGTGTTTTCTTCATCTGTTAAGTTAGGTACGTAATCATATTTTTTACATTTTACTATTTTTCTAATCTGATTACTACACAAATTCTCAAATATATGCAATATAGGATGCAAGGGGGGTTAAAGGTACTAGATTTCTTGCATTGTATTTCATTGACAGACATTTGTTCATTGCCAAAGTAAAACTTAAGATTCAACTTCCTAACAAAGGTTTTTAATTCTAATAAAATGCACTAAATCACGGGAACTCTTGTGGGAACAAAATTTAAACCTTTTTGGAACAAGTCTGCCCATTCAACATCCACATGTATTTCACTGAGATTAAAAATCTTGAAATCTCCCTGTGTGTTGTTGATAATTTGTGCAAACATTTGTGTGTTAACATCATTTACCATCTACAGAATGCCCCCGTCCTCTGTGATGGTAACCCCTGTTGGAAAATGAATTCCTGTATATCACATTGTTCTCCATTTCCCTGTTGTAGTTGTTCTGCCTCATTCGATTCAATAGGCATTCTGACCTCTTCGGTGCTACTTCTAAAGGGACTGCTTGTTCAACATTACTTTCATTTACACCCCCTCCAGCATTCACATTAACAACATTGTTGTTAAAATCACCCCTATTAGTTTCATCACCAATGTATTGTGCTCTGTTACTTGTATTAGGCACAGGATATGCTTTACCAGTCTCATATTCATTTTTGTCTCTCTCTAATTTTTTACTTAAAATTGTTGTTAAAATCACCCCTATTAGTTTCATCACCTATGTATTGTGCTCTGTTACTTATATTAGGCACAGGATATGCTTTACCAGTCTCATATTCATTTTTGTCTCTCTCTAATTTTTTACTTTTTTTATTAATTAATTAATCTACTGTTTTTTTCAATGTTCACAAAGATTGCCCTGTATTTATCTACCTTAAATGCAAAGCCCAAATCACTTTTCAGCCTTGTGTCACATTCATCAATAACATTTTTAATACATTAATTTTCCTATCATTATCTTTCATTAATAATTCCAACAGTTCACAACTGTGCCTATTGAACATTGCTATCAAGTCTTTGTGAAAGTCTGAGCCCTGAACTGTACCTGTAGGAAATCTCCAAGTCCTCACTCCCTTTGGTACATGCTCACGATGCAGGCATTCTCTTAAGATATTTGTTTTCGACTTGCAGTTTCTTAAATTTAAATAGTTCCTTCTCTAGGTATAATAGTTGTTTGTCAACAGTCCCCACACGATTACTTGGAATGTTGTTCACAAATTCATGCTGACCAGCTTCGTTCATCCATTCTTTTAGAGAAAAAGATGCCGTTTCAGTTCCTGCTTGATGGAAGTCAGAAGTTCCGCCCCCTGTGGCCTGCTGACCAATAGCAAAGTTTGATGAAGGCATTGAGGTGGGAATAGGACTCCCTTGTCCTGGGGGAATTGATGAATCCTGTGTTTACGCGTTTCTACCAAAGTTGGTATTACTAGAGCCAAAAGTAGTAGGCAGGGCACTAAAATTTCTGCCCAAGTCCATGATTTGTTCTGACAACACTTGTATAAGTGCTGCAAAGCTCCCTATTGATGAATTCAATTCACGTAGGGTGCCAGCTGTGGCAGCATCCATACCATTGCCTGTCTCTATGACAGAACAACCAAGAAAAGAAAAAAACAAACCACAACTGTTAATGCAGAAGATGACAGAAACCAATAACGAATTAATCCACAGCAACCACAATTTATTGAGCGCTTTCATCGGCCTTAAGCCATTGACATCTTCAGAATACACTTGTTGCATTAATTAACATGCTTAAATAATCATTCCCCATCACATGATCATCAAAACCCCTCCCATCATTGATTTTTTGTGAAGGATTTTTTGCAAAACAGTTGTCATAAAGTGCTGCAAGTGCCATAAATAACATTAATAAATATATGAATAAATAACCTAGATACTATATATATATATATATATATATATATATATATATATATATATATATATATATATATATATTACCAACAGAGTTAAAAAACAATGGTAAATCTATTAATATTTAATAATAAAAAACTCGACCAAATAGCTATTTGGTCGAGTTTTTTATGATTGTTGTTGCTACTTGGACATTTGTTTAATATTTAATAATAGTCATATTTATCACTACATAGTATAAAACCTGATGAAATAAGCCTATCCATTTCTTTACAATTAGCATCAGCATATTATGTTATAATTCTATATATATGGTTTTCCATTTTAAATCTACAATGGTTAATCTTCCCATCTTTGCTAAAGTTACATCTAATATCTTTACTATATTTCTATAGAATACAACTATTCCATAACATCTCTCATTTCCAAAATACCAGATTACCTTTCCTCCCCGTAGTTTCTCTGCCTGCAATATATCTTCATTTGTTAAAATTCTTGTATCTTCTAATATAACTACATCTACATCACACCAGTCCAAAATCCCTATTCTTCTTACTATATTCTTAATACTGTTCATATTTGCAGAAAGCACTCTAAAATTTCAACCTTACTTTTTAATGACAATGCTAGCTTTCTTAATAAGCCATTCTAAGCCTATCCAATTTCCCTCAGAAAGGTGAGAATCAAACACTGTACCTTGTGTCTGTGAGTCAAACACCTTAACCATTACACCAAACCCCAGTTATTAGCTGTATATATTCTTTGTCATCAATTTCCTTCTTTCTTATGCATTTAAATTTTCTTTTTCTGTCCTTTACCCTTTCACCAATAGAATTCTTTTTTTCTTTTACTACCTCACAATTTATGTCTTCTTCATTTATTTCAGAATTTTCTCTTATATCCTCTTTATTGTTTTTTTTTATCTAATTTTTCATGGTTCCCTATTAGAAGACCAAAGGATCATTCTTTCGAATGCATCTTGGTCAAACTCAAAAGCCTGAAACGGCAAAATAGCGAAGCAGCTTTTAAGCAAATTCTTTCTCTGGGAAAAAATGTTCATGGTCGCTTCGTTACTTTGTCATTTTCAGCACTGTAGTGCAGTCTCAGAGTTGGTATATTTAAGTAGGGGGGTGTGGGGATGCAGCCCCCCACATCGGGGGGTGTTGGGGCGAAGCCCCCCACTTAATGTAATGTTTTAAGTGTTTTTTTTTTTTTTTGTTGGAACAGTGATTTTTTTCCCCTAGGAAAAAATCGCTGTTCTGATAGTTCAAAATTGTAAGCTTTCACTTACATAGGGTCGATTAATCACTGTTCACATTTTTAAGCATTCGGTGATCTAATATAGACCCATTTTCTTCTATTTCTACTACTTCTAAAATTTCATTTTTTTTCATTTTCTTCTCTCTTTTTTCTTTTTCCTTAGTCTTATTTTCATTTTTGCAATCCATCCGTAAATGCCCAATTTTGTTACATTTATAACATTTCAATTCACAATTTTTACATTATGTCCCATTCCCCCACAAATATAAAATTTTCTTTTGTCATAGTTACCTATCAAATGTCCTTCTTTTCCACAAAAAAAAAATGTTTTTAGTTGACCTCAGTATTTGACAGCACTCTCCATTCCCCTCCACATTTATCATGCTTGGTATATGTATAACTTTTTCTCTTTCTATTTTTAACACATATTATAATCCCAGCCACAGCCCATAAACCCATTTTGTCATAAACTTTTGCAATATCCAGTATTTATTTGCATAAAGTTTTCAAATGTTCTTTCAAAGTCTCTCTTTCTCACTCTCTTCAAGATTGTACATGGATTTTCTTTTTTGTTTCCCTGTTGAATGCTTTTATTACATAAAGATTTCATGGGTTACATTCTTTCTTTTTTCATATTCTACAAAAAAAATTACATTGAAAGAAACAGTCTCTAATATAATGTCATAAGATGTCTCTTTGTTAATAAGAATAAATGCTATTCCTTCATGTGCTTTTATACCCAATGAAGCTAATAAATTGTCCATACCTGTCCATTTTTTTGTCTTGCTTACTTTGAATCCTTACCACACACTTCCGTTTGTCATTTTCTTCTGCCATTTTTTCTGCTGCTCCAGTTTTGCCTTCTTTTCCTTTCTCTGAATATGTTTTCTTTTCCATCTCACCACTATTCTTCAGGATTGTCTCCGCATCTTCCATTTGTATTTTCTCCATAATGTCCCCCAGGAAATATCTCCTTCATTTTCTGGCTCACTCTGCACCACTATTTCTTTAAGTAAGTCATTCTGCAACCCTCACAACTGGAGGGTTCTGATTATACATCCATCATTTGCTGACTCATCTCCATAAAACAGATTTCTTTGAAACACTTCCTCAGAATCCTGCACACATTCTCCAGTCTTGATATTTGCTTTCTCCTCTGTTTCTTTCACCACTTCATTATCACCTTCTCTCTCCATCAGCCTTTTTGTTTCTCTGGTCCACCTCTGCACCTGGAATGGAAACAGGAAGTGCTTCTCCAAAATAGGTCCCACTCCCAACAGTGATGTGTAAGGGTCCTTTATTAAAATCACAAAATACAATACATACATTGTAAATACAAAATTCACAAATTATTTTAAAATTATTTAGAAATATTTAAAAGTGATTCATCATTTTCAACAATTTAATTTTGTTTAAACTTTCAACTCTCCCCACTCTTTCTTCCACAACCAAAATCATATCTTCTTCAAAATTTCTGACAATATCCATTTGTTATTATATTTTAATCTCATTTGTTCTCTCATAACATATAATCCATATTATACAGAACAATTTATTATCTAAATATCTGTATCCTTTTGCTTCCCTTTTTTCATAACATCCATGTTATATTATATCCATATTTATGCAATTATTTGTAAGTCCTGTTAAGTAGTTTTTATCACATATTTATTTCCATAATTGCTTCACTCTATTATATTTCAAAAAACATATTAAGTATTCTCTAATTCCCCACAATTTATAAAAACTCTATCTTTTGTTGATTCATATGGCATATTTACCTTTACTGGTAATTTGTTTATAGATAATCTCCATTAAAAATCTGTACATTGTGCTTATTTTTCACATCTTTTCATTCTTGCCTTTACTGCCTTCACATTTTTATCTTCTAGCTGTTTCCAAGGATACATATAATAAAAAATGTCCATTATATTTTTATACCATCTTCTTCTGACCTTGTCTACATTTCTTAAATCAACCTTCCATAGTAATATTTTTTCTTGATATAATTTCATTTCTCTGTAAGTGATTCATTTACTTCTTTTTAGACCTTTAAGCTTTTCCCACATTGAATTATATTTTTGTTCTGTAATTTTTATCAACAAATTCTTTTTTTCTTGCATTCCTGTTAATACGTTATATAGGTTTAATTAAGCTATATACACAATTGGGTTTACTAGACCCAGACCTCCTTCCTTTTTATTAACATATACAATTCCTATTTTAATAAGATTCAACCGTGATCCCCATATTAATGTAAATAACACATTCAATAAATCTTTTTTACATTATTTCATATTCTGGTGGTATCATAAACACACTTGCTAAATGTATTATTTTGCTTAATACCACTGAATTAATTAAATATTTTTTTCTTATATGAAAGTTTAATTGTTAAACAGAATATACATGTATTTCTTATTTTAACTATCACATCCTTCTATTGTGCAGTTCTCTGCTGTTCATTACCAAACATTATTCCCAAAATTTCTATTTGTTCATTTTATTTTTTATTTTATTTTATTTTACATTTGTTGAACGGGCTAGTCCAGCTGGATATATGTCCATTTTCAGTGGAGGCCTGGGGAGAAAAGCTCCACAAGTTAAACAACAAATACATAAGGACAATGATATTTACAAAGACATTAGAACTATTAATTAGAAAGTCACACAAAAAAATGTCAAAAAATTAAAAATGTAGTGAATGTACATTATAAGCAGTACATGAACATACTCATTCTATAAAAATTACACACGAGGTCTAAAAAAGTAGTCTGGTTTAGTTGATAAAGACAGACACTATATACATAGGTACATGCCCTAAATAAGATAAGTGATGAGAATCATGTTATAATGGGAAGGGTTAGTTGTTTAATCTGGGTTAGCACAGGGGCATAGCCAGTGTGATTTGAGGTAGGGTTTAAGTTTACTTTTAAATAGGTTAGCTGAGGATAGTGAAGTTAGGTGATTGGGGAGACTGTTCCAGGTCTTACCCACTGTATTAGAGAAGAGAGTTTCCCCTGCTGTGTTATTAGCTTTAGATATTTGTACTAGTAGTTTGTTAGATGAGCGCAGGGTTTTGAGATTATTATAGGGGGTGACCAAGGAAGTGAGTATAGGAGTATTTTGTGCATGGTACAGGATCTTGTGGGCTACAATTATTTGGCTGAATAATATTAGGTTTGGCAATTCAAGCCAGCCTATTTGATTCAAATTGATACAATGATGGGTTCTATAGGAGGACCCTGCAGAAAATCTGGCAATATTGTTGTAAGAGGTAGACAGCTTATTCAGAGCACTTTTACATAATTTAGTATAGATAGGAGAGGCATAAAGCAGAGTAGATATAAGGTGGGTGCGGGCAATGGTGATTCTGGCTAATGGAGTTAGAAAGGGTTTGATCCTGTAGAGAGCACCTAATTTCTTATTAACTGTTTTTATAGTGTTATTGATATGAGGCTCATAAGAGAGGTTATTATCAATTAGAACCCCAAGTAGTTTAGTGGTAGTATCAGGAGATATAATAGTTCCATTACTAGAGGTTACGGTAAAGTTAAGTGGGGAGGTTCTACAGGTGGGTGTGAATAGTAGCATTTTTGTTTTCTTTGGGTTTAAGATAAGATAAGATATCTATGCAAGAGCCAATTTTCAACTGTATTAAAGTGTTTTTGGGATAGGGATTGAAGTTCTGATGGGAAGTGGCAGAGCATATAAGTGTGGAATCATCTGCATATTGGATGCAGGTGGCTTGTGGGATTACAGAATGGAGGTCATTAGTAAAGATGGAGAAAAGTAAAGATCCCAATATGGATCCTTGTGGGACTCCTAGGGTAACTGGAAGGTGGGAAGATAAGGTATTTGCCCATAGTACAGCCTGTTTTCTATTATTTAAGTAGGATTTAAACCACTGAATTGCAAGATCATCCAATGTCAGGTTTATGAGAGTGTTTATGAGGAGGTGATGGGTGACCATGTCGAAGGCTTTTGACAGATCAATAAAGAGGGCTGAGGATAGAGTGTCGTTATTACGATTTCTATTAATATGGTCAGAAAAGGATAAAAGAGCAGAGGTGGTGCTATGAAATAGTCTAAAACCATGTTGACAGTTGGCTAGTAGATTTTTTTCAAGTAGGTGGGTTAAAAGTTGCCTGTGAATACATTTCTCCATTATCTTTGCAACAGGGGATAATATGGCTATGGGCCTGTAGTTGGAAAAGTCCTTGGAAGTACCACCTTTATGCAGGGGGATAATGTGGGAGACTTTCCAGATGGATGGGATGTATCCTTCAGAAATTGTTCTATTAATGAGGATGGATATGGGGTAAGCAATTGCTTTAGCTGATTTTTGCAAGTATTCTGCAGGTAGTTGATCTGCAGAGAGTGTGGTGGGTTAAAGCTGATGGATAAGTTTACAGACAAGGGATGTGGGAACTGGTTGAAAATGAAATAGGAGAGAGTTATTGATCATGGCAGTGGTAGAGCATGTGATGCTAGGAGATAGTTGGTTGGCCAGGGATTGAACGGTTTCTGTAAAGAAAGTGTTAAATGAGTTGGCTATTTGGGTAGGATTATTATGATTAGAGCCAGAGGGAGTGGGAGTGTAAGAGTGTCCTGGGTGTAGGAGGTTATTTATGCCTTGCCAGAATTTTTGTGGATTTTTCTGGTGGGTTTGTTGAAGATGGCAGTAGTAGTTCTTTTTATCAGACACTATTGCTTTTTTTGTTTCATTTCTTAGCTACCTAAACTTTAAGTGATCTGAAGGGCTTTTTGATGCCTGCCAGTTAGCCCATAGTTTATTTCTTTGGAGGATTTTGTGTTTGATAGTTTTAGTGAGCCATGGGGCTGGTTTAGTTCTAGTTCTAATTTTACGAACAGGGGCATGGCAAGCTAAAACGGTTAAGAATTTTGCATTAAAGTATTTGACTGCGTCATCTAATGGGAGATGCTTGAGGTGTGTCCAGTCACTGGCTGAAAGTTCAGTTTGGAAGCTTTCCAGGTTAAAGTTTTTGTTGGTCCTTACAGTCCTATAGTTGGTTAAGTTTGGAGATTCAGTCTTATATCTGATTAAGTAGGTAAGTGAGTGGTCACTTATGTCTTCTGGGAGGGCACCTGATTTATAAGTTTGCTGGTGAGTATTAGTGAGAATTCAGTCTAGAGTGCTTTTTTTGTTATTAAGCTTGTTGGTTCAGGTAGGGGAAGTTATGGTTTGGGTAAAGCCATATAGATTAATATGAGTAGAAGGTTGCTCAGTTGTACAGGAAATCCAGTTTATATTAAAGTCGCCAAGTATTATGGTTTCTTGTGGATAGTTGGTTGATAGCCAGCTAAGAATAGCTTCTAGTGTGTTTGTATCATTGCCTGGGGGAAGGTAAATACAGATTATATATATGGATTTACATTTGTTAAGCTGAAACTTTGATATAAGAATCTCTGCATTACTGGAAAGAGGTAGTGTGGGGTCTATTGAGGCAACTTGTAGTCCATTTTTATAAAGTATAGCTATGCCTCCACCCTTCTTAGTATTACGGTCAAGTCTCAGGATATTATAGCCGGGGGAATAACTACAGTATCTTGTATTGATGGGTTAAGCCAGGTTTCAGTAAGGCAGAGGATATCAAATGAATATACATCTATAAGGGCATGCAAAGGAGCAAGTGTATTACTGATGCTTCTAATATTTAGATGTGCTATTAGAAGAGAGTTGGGGGTCCTGGTAAGTAGTTGTGTGTTAGATTAAGTTGTTGTATCAGGCTTAGTGACAGTACTTGAGGTAGGACCAGGGTTTGGATGTATATCACAATCTATGAGGATGTGGATTTGAACACTTAGGGTGAGTTGTAAAAGTTTAAAAGTTAGGTTGTGGAATTTTCTAGCTTTAGGGCTATAGTAAGAAATGTGAGCAAGTCTATGAAACTTGGCTGGCAAATACTTTGCTGGGAAGAAAGAGTTGTTGAAACTATCGGGAAGATTAAATGTAGGTATAGAGGTTTGCTTGATGGGGTAGTGAAATCCTAGACTTGTTTGGTGTTCAAAGTGAGTAAGTAGATAGGGAATAGTTAGGATAGTTAGCAGTGATAGTAAAAATAAAGGATTGTGGCATGTTTGGTACAATAGTAGAGGCATTGTAGGAACAAAATGAATGAGGTAAAATGCAGGGATATTTGCAGATAAGATAGAGGGGGGAGAATTGCTGGGAGTATAGTACTAGTACTTTAAGGGGGAGGAGTTTGTGTTTGGTGATAATTTAGTGGGTGTGGCCAGTGGGGTATTTAGTTAGGACCACTGGGGGTGGGTGGAATCTGGGGGCAGGGTAGGGGAGCGGAGTGAGCCCACAGGGCGAACGGAGCGGGAAGAGCAAAAGAAGAAGCGAATCCTAGAAGAACAATCAGAGACACTAATTGTTAAGGTAAGTATAGGTGGTGAGAGGTAGGTAACAGATAGCCTGGATAGTATCTGGATAATACAAAGTGGTAAAGCAGTGAAGAAGGTAAAGGTAGGAGGATAGAGAGGGACTCTACACTGAAACAGGGAATCGGGATGCCTATAAGGTGAGTTTGGGGACAATAGGTAAGGTGTAGAGAAATATTGCCACCTAGTGGACAGATTAATTCATTATTAAATTGAATACCTTTTATTTTCCAAGATAATCCCAGTCCTTTACTTTTTTCTTCATTAATACTTAACCCTAATATCTTTAGTTCTTTAAGTGCTTGAATAGCTATATCCATCCATCTTTCATTTTTCACAATTATTACTAAATCATCTGCATAAGAGATTACTGGAATCTGAATACCCTCTGGTGAACAATATGCAGCTTCCTCTAATGTTCTATTTATATTTGAAACTACTGCATTCACAATTAATGCAAATAATATACTGCTTATTGGACACCCTTACTCAATACCACTCTTTAATTCTGTAGTCTCACTTAACCATTTCTTCCAAATAATCATCCCACAACTCTCCCAATTGGAGCATTGTAATTAAGCATTTCTCAGAGGTAACTGTTTCTCCTTCAAACAATCTCCTCTGAATGTTTTCCTCTGAATCCATCTCTGTTACAGCTACAATCTCCTTTTCTTCCAATATCAGTGTTTTTTTCTGCACCCACAGCATCAGAAATAAATTCTGGTAGCAATTCTACCATTTCAACTATATTTTCATCACCTTTCACTTAATTCTATAGTCTCACATAACCAACCATATATCACCAATCGCACTTTATTCTTATTATAAACAGATTTTAATACATTAATTATTTTATCACTTATGTTATATTCTGTCAGGATATTTCATAATGCTTCAAACTGGATCTTATCAAAAGATTTACTTATGTCACAGACTAATATTTTCAATTCAGTTTTCCTGGTTATTAGATCATCCACCAATTATCATATTAACATTAATAATTCTTGACTTCCTTTTTCTTTTATTTCAAATATTGTTTCAGTCTGTAGTTTATTAACCTTCTATATTATTCTTTTTTCTATTATTTTCATAGAGATCTTATACTCCACATTATTTAATGCTAGATGTCTCCATTTTTATGTAAGATTTGTCTCCCTTTTTTCCCAATAAATTTAATTGCTCCTATACATATTCTTTCATAATTTACTCTCTTTTCAAATCACTAATTCAATCTTCTTCTTCTTTCAGCTTTTCCCGGTTTCGGGTCGCCACAGCAGCTCATCTGTCCACTCATGATTGGCAGTGGAGTTTTACGGTGTCGAGTTGCCAGCCCAGCACCCAACCTTCCACAGAAGGCACACACACTCACACACAAACCTAGGGCCAATTTAGAGTGTCCAATCCACCTACTGCATGTCTTTGGGATGTGGGAGGAAACCGGAGCACCTGGAGGAAACTCACGCAACCACAGGGAGGACATGCAGACTCCGCACAGCCGAGCCGAGAATCGAACCGGAGAACTTCTTACTGTGAGGCGGCAACGCTAACCGCTGCACCACCATGGCCACCCTCAAACCACTAATTCAATACCTTTAAAAATATTCCTTTTGCCATTTTTGCTTGTCCTTGTACATTAAGTATTCAAGTCTGTGTAAACTTGTGTTGTCCTTGTATATTAAGTATTCAAGTCTGTGTAAACTTGTGTCTGCTTCTATATTTACTGCTTTAAATATATTTTTAAATTCTATCATTGTAATTGTTTCTTCCATTCTCTTATTATCCTCATCATTTAGTTTTTCAAGTTCCATCATTTTTTTATATAATTTTGCCTATTGAAATGTTTTTAAGAATATGCCTTTTAATCGGCTGCATGATTTCGTTTTGCATAATGATTATACATCCTTTCTCATTCCTTAATTCCCTTATTATTTTTATTTTTTCTTTAACTATTTTACTAGGATATGGTGTTACTTCTTCCTTTCTTCCTTGCAAAAATATCTTTGCTTGAATAACTTTATATTTATATATCTTGATTCATTTCATACAACCTTCTTTCTTTTTTCTAGAAACTCTTCCTTATTATCTACTATACATCTAAAAACTTGATTGCTGATTTCTTTATAATTATCACTAGCTTGTATTTTTTTGTCCTTTGCCACTGTAATTTCTCTTTTTTTATATTTCTCTTTCAAACTAAACTACCAGTCTGTCTAGATTTTATAAAACATCTCTCATATTCATATGATCTATCCATAACTAATGTATTGTTTCTTTCACTTGTTCATTTAGGTCTGATTTATTAATTCTATTTATACCTCTGCCCATTATTATACAACCTATTATTTCTTGAATTTCTATCCAGATTGCTTCATGATCAGGAAACACCTGTAATTTTCACTCCCTGGTGTGATATATGTATACTCTCTGGTACTATAAAATAATCAGTTTCAGTTCTTAGATTACTTCTTCTCTATGTCCAATGTTTGTTTTTCACAAAAACATTTTACAGCTTTTAATCATATGAAAAATAACTTTTACATCTGCCCCTTCGTATCATAGATGTCTTTGATCACAATTAAAGTCACCTACTACTATTACTTGCAGGTTTACACTTGTATAATCAAGTATTTTCTTAAATAAGATTTCTCATTGTTTTTGCATAGTATATGAGTAGAGTGCAAATATCCTATATATTTGATTCTTCCATCTAATATGTAATATTAGTATTCTTCCTAATAATACTAATGTATAATCTATACTCTCTATACATTCTTTACAAAAAATTGCTATACCTGAACATTTTTCATCTCCTAGGTTCCATATAACTTTGCCCTCCCATAGCCCGCTAACTTGCATTCTATCTTCTGCTGTTGTTATTCTTATATCTATTAATACTATGCTGTCCATATCTAACTTTTTACACCATTCCAAAATTCCTAGCCTTCGATGAACATTCTTTAAACTATTTACATTAATGACTAGGATTTTCACTTTCTGAAATAATGTCTGCTACTTTATCCTTTCCCTTTCTTATTTTCTCATATACCTGCATTTTGAATTTGCATATTCTTTCACTCTTTTTCCAGTAGAACTTCTTTCACTTCTTTTTTCCATTTACCATCCCCTTCATCACTTGAATTACTTGCTTCTTCCTCTATTTCCCCTTTTTTGCTTCTTATTTCCTTTCAATTTTTAGTTGCTGTCACTCCTATATCAGCCTCAATCATCTATTTTTGTTGTGTATTTTCTATATTACCTACTAACACATCCTCCCTACTTTGCTCTATTATTGCTACTTGTGTATCATTTTCCATCTCATTGCAGTCTACCCATGAATGCCCAATTTGTTCAGACTTTATGCATTTTTGTATGGATTTGTTGGCTTCATGACCTGCTTTAACACAAATTAAACATTTCCTTTTATCACAATTGCTGATTAAATGGCCATCCTTACCTCACAGAAGTTTTTGGTTGTCCCCAGTATCTAACCACTCCATTATTCCCTTACACATTAATTATACTTGGTAAATGTATTTTTTTATCGTTTTGCATTTTCAATGCAACACCACATTACTAACCCCAGTCCATAGACCTCTTTTATCATAAATTTTGGTAATGTCCAAAACATCTCTACACACACTTCTCAAATAGTTTTTCAAGTCATCTTTTTTCAAGTTCAGTTTAATATGATATGAATATTCTCTTTTTGGCTTCTCTGTTAAAAGCCTGCACCACATACATGTTCAAAGGATTTCCATCCCTTCTTTTTTTCATACTGTTCTAGAAACTTCTCCATCAACTGTGTCTCCTCAAAGAAAATGTCACAAAAAGTATCTGTATTAATGGAAATAAATGCTCTTCCCTATTTAGGTTTTACACCCAGTGGTGAAAGATTCTGTCCCATACCACATACCTATCCATTCTATTCTCCTTTTTGCTGTTTATTCTTATCCAATACTGTCTTCTTACTTTTGCCTTTCTCTCTTCCTGTTTTTATTCCTTCTTTCACTGACTGTGTTTAGGATTTCTTCTCCTCGTTTCTTAATTCCTGCACTTCTTCTTCCTGGATTCTATCCATTATTTCTCTTCACAATGCTGCCTTTGCCTTGTCTGGCTCACTCTGTTCAATCAGTTATTTTAAGTAGAAATCCCACAAGCCTCCCAAATGGAAGGTAAAACAATACACTCTGGTATTGCAACTTCAGATACAAACAAGTTCTGTGGAAAAAGTACTTCCAAATCTTCCATATCTACATCATATCATTCATTTGCCTTTTGTACACTATTTCTCCTTTTTCTTTACTTTTCTCTTGATCCTCCATACTCTGCTTAATTTCTGACTCTTCTTCCACCACATCTGCCATTTCTGCTGTTCAAGTAACAGCGTTTATCTCATCTGAAACACAAAAAACACCTTCTTTCTCCTTCATGTTTTGGTTTTACTCTTCCTGCTTCTCCAAGCCGCCTCCAGACTGGAAGCAGGATGCAGAACACACCGCACACAAACGCGTCTCCATATGAGTAAGTTTTTTATTGATATATACATTACATATTATTTACATATTTACATTATTTACATCTATTTACAAATCTCCATACATTACAAAGTTCAAATTAAGCATCCCCCCACTCTTTTATCCACAACCAAAACATTATTTTTTTCAAAAATCTTTGTCAGAGTCCATTTTCCATTGTATTTAATGTCATTTCATTTAGTCTCTTGTTCTATATAGTCCATGAAGCATAAATATTGCTCTGTCCATTTTCTTCTTTTCCCATTTACGTGCACCATAATAACCAAATCCTATTATGTCCATATTTATTTGTTCAAATTTTAACAAAATTTTCACCTTATTATCTTTACATATTTCTTTCCACAAATTATTAACTGTTTCACATTTCAAAAACAAATGCTCAGTAGGCTCAAACTCTCCACATTTATTACATATTCTATCTTGCTTTTTTGTATGGTAAATTTGCCTTAATTGGTAATTTTATAATAGACAATCTCCATAAAAAATCATTACATTCTTTAATCTTTTTATAGTTATTATATCTCATCATTATGGCTTTTTTCTTATCTATTTCTAAATCGTTCCATGGATCAATACAATAAAATGCTTTCATAATACTTAAGTACCATTCCTTTTTATTTTCCTCACATATATTATTTTTTATTTTCCATAACACAATTTTGTTTTGGTACTCTTTCATTTCTTCATTCACGATGCTTTTACTTCATTTTTTTACTTCCATTCCTTTCCACAGTTCTTTGTATTTATAATATAGTATCATTTCTATCAAGATTTTCTTTTCTTTCATAATTCCTTTTAATACCTTATATAAAATTAAAGATGCTGCATGTACTATTGGGCTTATTAAACCCAAACATCCTTGCTCTTCTTTCATATACAGAATCCCTCTTTTGATTGGATTCAGTCTAGAGCCCCATATAAAAGAGACTATAATCATCATTAATTCATTTTCATACTTAATTGGAATCATATAGATGTTAGCAACATAAACAATTTTCCTACTACCATGGTGCTCAACAAGTATGCTTTTTCTATATGAAAATCTATATGACTTTCAAAAATTAGTCATATCCTTTACTTCTTTGAGTACATTATCCCATTGTTGTTGTATGTATTCAATCCCTCCAAATGTTATTCCTAATATGTCTATATATTTTTCATTGAACTCAACACCTCCTATCATACCTTCAAAACCAAATCCTTTATTTTTCTCCTTATTTATACTTAAACCATTTTTTTAATTTATACTTAATTTTTCACTTACTTTTTCCATCCATACTTTATTTTTAATAATTAATACAATATCATCCGCATAATTATACATTATTGGCAATTGTACTTCCTTCATCATTTTGTATCCACCACTACTTGACATTTTATTAGTTTCCTTCACTATTACATTCATAACTAATGAGAAAATTACACTACTAGCTGGGGAGCCCTGCTATATTCCACATTCTATTTTTATTTATTCCCCAATCCAGCCATTTAAATTTAGTTTCACATAGTTGCTTTCATAAACAGATTTTATTACTTGTAATATTTTTTCCTTACATTATATGCCTGCAAAATTCCCCATAATGATTTATATGAATATTATCATAAGCTTTACTTATACCCCCTATCATAACCTTCACTTCTACATTTTATTTATGACATCATCAATTATTTCTTATTATTTTATTGGCTACAATAACTCTTGACTTCCTTTTCCTTTTCTTCCAAACATATTTTGGTCATATATTTGAGCCATTTTTTTTCTATAGCCTTTTTGTTATTATTCTCATAAAACTTTTATAATCTGCATTAGTCGATATTATAGGTCTCCAGTATTTTATCTCCTCTTTATTTCATTTTTTAAATATAAATTTTATAACTCCTGTACATATCTCTTTCTCTTTAATTCCAGTTTCTAACTATTCATTTATAACTTCTATAAAAAAAAATTTTTGCCACTCTTTCATTTCTTTATACATGCCATATTCAATTCCGTCTAGTCCTGTTGCAGAATTCATGTTAATATTTTTAGAATTTCATTCAATTCTTTCATTTATTTTTTGTTCTAAATACTCATTATCGTCCTTATTTAATTTTTCATCTTTATCAATTTGTTCTATGTTTTCTTCTCTCTTAACAAATAATTCCAATACATATTATTTAATTAATTCATATATTCCTTCTTGCTGTCTTATTTGCTTACCTTCCTTATTTTTTAATTCTCTTATTATTTTTCCTTCTTTTATTATTTTACTCAGATATGGTGCTACCTCTTCTTTCTTTTCTTGTAAACAATATTTTTGCTTATATAACAAGTTATTAATTTTAATTTGATTCATTTTATGTATTTCTAATTCTTTTTCATAAAAGGAATTTTTCTTCTCTAATAAGTCTCTAAATGTTTCTTGACTTAATATCTTATATCTCTCTCTTTCTTTTCTTCCTTATACAGTCTAAAAATACTTTTTTATATTTTTCTTTAAAATTAAGCCACCAAACAGTCCAATTCTCATAAAACTCCCTCATAGCTATCTGATTTTTTCCATAATTCCACAAGTTCTTTTTTTTCTCTTCTAAATCTAATCCATTTTCATTAATTCTCTTATTCCTTTTCCTATTGTTATATATTCTTCATTTTCCTGTACTTTAACCCATATTGCCACATGATCTGAAAATCCAACATACTTACTTCCTTTTTTAATAACTTTTAGACTATCAGATATTAAAAGGGTCTATATTAGATCAGCAAACACTTAATCAAACTTATGTAAGTGAAAGCTTACAATCTCAAACTGTCAGATCAGCAATTTTTTTCCTAGGGAAAAAAATCGCTGATCCAAAACACATACACACAACACAAGCACACCAAACAAACAGCAATCCACACACATACACCTAAAATCTGACACCTAACCCTACACTAAACTATACACACACACCACTAACTATCCACTTATGTTAACCCAAACCCTAACCCTTAGGTCCGTCACTATCGCACACTCACCTCACCCACTCCCTAACCCTAACTCAATTAACCCGCCCTAACCCTCACGTCCCCACAATCACACACATACCTAACATGCGCCCTAACCCTAACTCACCTAACCCGCCCTAACACTCACATCCACATAATCGCACACTTACCTGAATCCAACCCATAACTTTCCACCACAGCACTGAAAATACCGAAGCAACAGAAACGGACAACCGAATTATTTCCCTAGGAAAAAATTTGGGTTTCTGTTGTTTTGATATTTTAAACATTCGCTTACATAAGTTCGATCAATCAGCGTTCACTTTTTTAAGCGTTCACTGATCTAATATAGACCCCATTAAAAATAATCAATTTCTGTCTTAATTTCATTCCTTATATAGGTCCAGTGGTTATTCTCCCATACATTTAACTTTCCACTTTCCATAATTTCTTTAGCCATTTTAACATCCCAATTGTTCGTATTTTTCCTTAAATTACAATTAAAATCACCCGCCATTATAATGTCCATATTTACACAAACATATTCAAGAATATTTTTAAACATCATTTATCTCTATTTTATTGTTACATATGCATATAAAGCAAATATTCTGTACACATATTTTATCCCATCTCATGTCTATTACCGCAGTTCAGCCTAGTTCCACTATGGTTACATCTAATATTTTAATGCTTTTTTGACATAATATGCACATGCTCGAGCATGTTTCTTTACCCATGTTCCAAACTACCACACCATTCCAAAGTTTTTCAGTTTGTGTTCTTTCTTCCTCTGTTAATAATCTGATATCTTCTAAAACAATAATATGTGCATCTACTGTAGCACACCATTGTAATACACGTATTCTCCTTTTAACATTTTTCATACTGTTCACATTTAAAGCTAATATTTTCAGCTTTTAAGACCAGTTAGTATAATAAAATGTTTATCCCTTTCCTATTTCTTATTTTCTCTAAGGATTATGTTTTTTGAATTTTCTTTTTCTTTCTTTAACTCTTTTCCCTATTGAATTCTTTTTATTTCTTACTGTGCACCGATCAGCTCCTTCCTCACTTGTCTCCTCTGTTTTTTTTTTTTCTTGTTACTTTCTTTAACTTCATGTATAAACTCTTTATCAGTTACATCTTTTTGTACATTTTCTTGTATAACATAGGTTGGTACTAGGCTGTCAGCCCTAGAGCCTATACAAGCCTAGCCATAATAATTCCCTGGATATTTCTTTCCACAATATTTACTTCCCTGGACCCCTGTCTAGCAAGGTGACTGATGTGATCCCTGGGGTGAATTTCCTAACTCCCATCCAATTGTCAAGGTTCCTTTTGAAGAGGTCCAAGGAGGCGTTCTGCTTGACATGTATGGGCAGTCTATTCCAGAGTATGGGGAGTCTCTGGGTCAGGAACCTATCCCTCCAGCATGTTTTGTTCATTGTGATGACAAGGTTTAGATCCCTGGAGCGTGTGGCTCTGAGAGCTTGGGATTTCTTTAAGTAGAGCATGTCCAACAGCTCAGGGTTTGACATGGCCTTGTATGTTAAGCAGAGATCCCCTCTGAGGAGACGATATGCCACAGAATATAGCTGGTGGTTTTTTAGACGGTCAGCATAGGGCATCTGCTTCAGGCCTGTGATTCTTTTAGTGAGGTATTTCTGTGGCCTTTCCAGCTGTTGCAGATGTCTTGTGAGGTACATACCAAATGGGGTATTGTACTCTATAATGGGTCTAATGAGGGATGAGTACAGTGGGACAATGACCTCCTTTTTTCTGGATGAAAAGCCCTTAGTGATGAGGTGTGCTACATAGAAGGATTTCCTGACTGTTGTGGTGATGTGGTTATCGAAGGTGAGACCACTGTCCACCTGTGTCCTCAAATCTCTCATCACACTTTCAGTGTTTAGTGTACTGCCACCTATGTAGTAATTCATGGGTACATGTTTTTTCCCAAAGGGGATAACTATACATTTCTTGGCATTAAGCTTGAGCCCATGGCTCTGGCACCAAGCACTTGTTTCTGTAAGGCCGTTTTGTAGAATATCTACTTGGGGATTCAATAATGGCTCCCAGTTTGCAGTCATCTGCGAACTTTGTTAGCCAGAGTCCCTTAGTGTTGGCCTGTACTTCAGAGAAGTAGATGCCAAACAAGAGCAGTCCCAGGACTAAACCTTGAGGTACTCCACTTGTCACTTGTCTGGAGCTGGATTTGGAGTCAGCTACTTTTACAGTCTGTGTTCTGTCAGTAAGACAGTTGGCACCCCATCGAGTGACATAGGGATTTATACCCAGCTTAGTAAGTTTATCTATGATTCCAGAGTGGGGGATGGTGTTGACGGCCATGGCAAGGTCCAGATAGGCTGTGTGGACCCCCTTACCTTTGTCCACAGCTCTGGAGACTGATTCTAAATAGTCAATCAGGTTCAGGAGACAAGATCGGCCCTTCACAAACCCAACTGGGTGGAGTCCAGTGTTTGAAGGTTTCCAATGTCTTTGTTTATAAGTTCCATGATAATGCTTTCCATGTCCTCACAGATCAGACTCGTCAGACTGATGGGACAGTATTTCCTGGGATCCAAGGTGGATCCCCCCTTGTGGAGTGGGATAAATGTAGCTGTGCACCACTCAGTGGGCACGAAGCCTGAGGTGAGGCTATGATTAAACATGACACTTGGGTGAGGTGTCAGTTCATTTTGTAGTTCATGTAGTACACAGCCTGGGATGTCATCTGGTCCCATGGATGCTGTATTCTTAGCTATGGAGAGTGTGGTTTCTACCTGTGCGGCCGTGATTACCATAATTTGGCAACCTTTTAGTATTGAGATGGGCCCTTTAGGGGGTGAGAGGGAACTAAATCGATCTGCCAGGATATTAGCAATATCCTTGGGATCAGTATATTTAATGCCATTCTGTTGTAGCTCAGAGCAGATCTGAGCATTGCCATTTAGATTCTTTACATAACTATAGAATGCCATGTGGTTGTCTTTGGAATCTGGCAATTTTATTTTTGTAACTAGCTTTGGAGGATTTTATGAGGGATCTCAGTTTCTTACTGAGGCTGGTGAGGGAGTTTTTTGCATCCGAGGATTTTCCTCTTTTCTGAAACAGTTTCTTCCTTCTGTTGTACAGTTTGTTTATGTCAGGGGACCACCAGATTGGCTTCCTTTTTTTGGTGGAGAGCATCTTGGTTCTATTTGGGATGGCACGATTCATGCACGAGAGGATGTGCTCATACAGTGCCTTAGTGTAGGATTCAGCAGTTGAACTTTCACCTCCCGTCTGCATGGGTGTCATGAAGTTTGTCACTTCTGACTTGAGTAGCATTCTACTCTCTCATTATCCTGTGGCATTCTACTCTCTCGTTATTCTGTAGCATTCTACTCTCTCGTTATCCTGTATAACTTAATTTTCATTTTCTTGCACATTCATTTCACATTCTAGCCATGAATGATCATGTTGCCACATTTTTTGTAATTTAAATCACATTTTTTTGCATTATACCCTGTTTTACCACATAAATAACATTTTTTTTATCATATTCATTGATTAAATGATCATTTTTTCCACAAAAATGACAAGTTTTTGGTTGACCCCTTTATTTCACAAAACCCCTATTACCATGAACATTAGTAATACTAGGTATGTGCATAACATTATCATTTTCCGTTTTCAGTATTACTCCACATTCCCATCCCCCCGTCCATAGTCCTCTTTCATCGTATATTTTTGTAGTGTCCATTACTTCTTTACATATAGTTAACAAATGTTCTTTCAGTTCTTTTGCTTCTAATTCACTTCTAAACTGGGTCATTATTCTTTTCTTGTTTGTCTGTAAAAAGCATGCACGACATATTCTGACCTTGGATAAATATTTTTCTTTTGTTCATATGCACCCAAAAAAATGTCCATAGCCTCCCTAGTCTCACAAATCAAGTCACAAAAAGTCTCTTTATTAATTAAAATTAATGTTCTTATCTCTTTTGCTTTGACACCCAGAGGTGCTATGACAGAGTCCCAAACCTTGTACCTGTCCATACTTTCTTCTTTTTTATAGTTCACACATACTGTATAATTCTTTTTTGTTTCTTTTATTTCTTCTTTCTTCTTTGCTCCTTCTCCCACAATTTATGCATAAATTTTTGTCTCTTGAACTTTTTCTGGCACAGTGTCTTCTTCTCCTTTTTCTTCTTCTATTTTCTCCATTGCTGCTCCACTTTTGGTTCACTTTAATTTACCATTTCTTCCAAATAATCATCCTGCAACCTTCCCGATTGAAGGGTTGTAATTATACATTTCTCAGAGGTAACTGTCTCTCCTTCAAACAATCTCTTCTGAAAGTTTTCCTCTGAATCCATCTCTGTTACAGCTATAATCTTCTTTTCTTCCAATATCACTGTTTTTTTTCTGCACCCACAGCATCAGAAAAAAATTTGGTAGCGATTCTACCATTTCAACTACATTTTCATCAGCCTTCACTTCATTTTCAGCCAAAGCTTAATCAGCCATATTTTCTTCCTGTTCCTCCTGACTGCCTCCGTGCCTGGACAGGAAACAGGAAGTCAGGATGTGTAACACATAAATCCTTCCCCCAACTACCAAGAGTAGGGGAAGTTCCCCAATGCCATGGCCAAATTTCCCCTAGTCAGTATGCATACACTTTAGCTATGCCCTGAAAAGAGGCCGCAAGCCTACTGGGACCGACCCTTCCAACGAAATGTAAATAAATTCTCGGTCAAGACTTTGCACATGTTACGGACCATGCTATACTATTACAGTTGAATAGGTAACAGGATGACAGCACAAAACTATGTAGGTGGGCATTTTCCCTACAGCCTTTTAAATTCTTAGTAAAAGCAGACCAAGCTCAAAGTACCACAATGCAGATGGTCTGTATAGCATTCACAGGCATCTATTAAGCCTGAAGGGCATTTTAGCATGATATTCATAGGTCCATAGGTGTGTACTAGACTAAAGACCACAAGGACATTTTAAGCTAAGCCATGCATCCCAAATCTCTGGAAAGTTCTGGTACTCTGGGTAAGTAAAAGAATGGCCTTGGGAGATGAAGCATTTACAAGCAGGGGCCTGGGAGATGAAACATTTACAGGTTGCCTGTGTCCATTAGAGGCATAGATGCCAAGCCAAGGATGAATTTCCTGTTCCCCATCCAATTGTCCCAGGTAGACTTGAATTGGGTTAGGGATGACCTCAGCTTCACTTGTCTGTTCCTGATAAGGTGTAGTCTCTGGGATACACATCTGTCTCTCCAGCAAGTCCTATTTATATCACAGGCAGGGTTAAAGTCTTTTGAATGGGTAATTCTGGTGCTGTTTGTTTTGTGAATATGCAGGAGGACCATCAGATGGATTCTTACAATGCCTTGTATGTCAGGCTCTCCCAGCAACAGCTGGTAGGAGACAGAATACTGGGCTTTGAGGCAGTCTGCATAGGACATGTTATTTATGCCCTGTTTCCTTTTAGTGAGGAACCTCTGTGATCATTCCAGTTGTTGGATATGCCTAGTTAGGTACACACCAAAGGATCATTGTACTCAGTTATAGGTCTGATGAATGCTGAATACAGTGGAACAATGGCCTCCTTGAACCTAGATGTCATACCTTTGTTTATAAGTTGCACAACATAGAATGATTTCCTCAGTAGTGTAGACACATGGTGCAGTGAATGGTTCTTGCCAGAATGGTGCCTCAAAAAATGTAAATGATGAAAATAGTATAAATGCAACTGTTGCATTTGTTGGATGTTGAATTTTCTTAAATCCACAAAACCAAAAAACACAAGTCCACAGGAAATGTAAAGAAAACCACATTTATTTAGTACTTTCATTCCCTGTAGAAAGAACTTCTTCAGAATGAAGGTAGCCAACATACCCATTCCCTTTAAATAAACACATGATAAATTCATGACATATATCAGTCTACTTGTTCAGTCTGTTGCACGTTGTTTTTAAAATAGGTGCAATAAGCAAATGCTCATTCAAACTGGACAAAACCTCAGCATTCAGTAAAATCTGCCAGTATCGATGTTCATATGAATCACTGCTGCAATACCCTTAGTTGTATGGGTTATAGCTTGGCAACGATATAATGGCTGATCAGCTTCCAAAGCTTCAGAGCACCTTCCATATGGCAAAACTGTCAAGCCACTTAAGCTGAGCTTTGTAAAAGATAAGTTTGGACATGAAATCCTTTAGGTCTTTACTGCGGCCAAGGAGTACACTCCTTTGAGGCTTTTGAGGATCAACAGTCATCTTGTGTTTTCTTTTGCTGGGCAGATGAGTTCCCTTTTGGGAAAAAAAACTTCCATTTTCTAAATGCATTGATGTTATATCACTTTCCTTTTTCAGAAAGTTATTTTAAAGCTAGGAGTCTGTGTTTTAATGGATTGCTTCAAGGCTATAATGTACTTTTAAATGGAACACTCATTTTTTTTCTGTCAGTTTAAAAGCAGTGTTAACTAAATGAAAACATATTTCCTGTGGAGAAATTGTATTTATTTTTCCTTGGTGGGGCTGGCATAGTGTTTGAAAGTGCTTTATGCTGTATTGTTTTCTGTCAGAAAGGTACCTTTTGCAGACTGGCAGTTCTACCAACATTTGCTACTGTTCTTCCATGGGAAAGAGATGCCATTTTTGGCTTGATCATAGCACTACTGCTCCCATGGTCAGTTCCTGTTCCTGCAACAAAAAGAAAAAGTTAAGCAAACAACTTTTGCCACAACAGCAGGCTAGCAATTTGCTTCACCTACAGGTAGTGACTCTCCTGTGGCCATTTGTTGTACCTCAGACCACTCATCTTTAACCAGGATCACTCTGGTGAAGCACCTACATCCACTATGGACCAGAGGTTATACATGTCTTCTCTGGCTGTTGGAGTCCTCTCAATGGGCAAGGGAGAGCCACTCTTGTTGTGTTCCTGGTAGATGGAGCAGGGGATTGGAGCAGGGGAAGTTTTCCCTGTTGTGACAGAATGCTGTGTCCATCCCTGGTGAAGCAGCTGCTGCCATTATTAACACAGCTGGTCCCATTTTCCTGTCAAAAAGAAAGAAAAAAACAAGCATGTGTTTCTTCTTTCTCAAATTTCTTTGGACAGGAATAATTTACTGGGTCCAATTCAGGGTTTAATTAAGGCTATTGATCCTTCTTGTAAAGTAGTTTCTGGTAAAAGAAAAAGGAATTCCTCTTTTCCTGAAGAGATTCAAGATTCTGAATCTGAACAGGAAGATGCAGGGATGGATTTAGGGATGTTTCTCAGATTTTTATCAGACTCAAAGAAGTGCTCAGTTTCTTATTCTTCCTGTGGGAGTTTCTTTTTTCTCTGAGAATATTGTTACAATGTGCCAGTGTTTTCATTAGAGGAACACTGAGGTTTCTTAGTACTTCAGAAAATACTGTGAGTTTTGCAGAAGGATTTTCAAGAACCTACACCCATTCCTCCTGTTCTATCAAATTTAGAGATATGTGTGTGTTACGGCCTGCAATTTTTCTATTAGTCAGCCAGCTGTCCCTAAAAAGGCAGATAGGGTGAATAAAAATCCCTAGTCTTTTACATTGTTACCCTTTAATCCCAAACTGGACCCAGTTGATTCCACTTCTGCTAAGCACTTAGTTAATTTCAATCATTCTCTTTCTGATAAGGATGGGGAAATTATTGATAGGTATGGGGGGAAAGTGTAATACTTCTGCAACTTTTTATTTTAGAATTTTGAATTGCTGGGTGCATATTTTATACTTTATTCTGACGAATTGAGAAAGTATGAGGAATGATTTATCTTCAGTTTCTTCTTGCTAGGAAACATCTGCTTTCAGTAACATTAAGTCTCTTCTTTTGCACAGGTCACTACTCTTTGTTTGCAGTGTGTGCATGACTCTGTTGATACTTTCCAGGGCTATGGCAACACGTACTGTTTTAAGGAGGTTTGCATGGCTTCATTCTTAGAACCTTCCAGGTGGTGTTAAAAATTATATTTTAAGTACTCCCGTGGATAAAGATTTAGTGTTTGGCTCCTCTGCTGCAGAGGTATTAAAAAGGTATCATGAAAGGGGCAAGCTGATCCAGGGATTTTTCATTTCTCTTTTTTCCAAATTATCCAAGGTATTTTTTTTTTTCCTCTTCTATATTTAACAGAAAACAGAATAAACAGTATCTAAAGAATTCAGGTAAACAGGTGTTTAAGATGGAATGGCAAAGGAACTTCAAAAAGAAGTCTCTAACCCCCCAAAACCAAAGACAGTCCAATATGTCTGAATGACTATTCATGAGATCTAATGACCCACTCCCACCCTGGCCCCCCTTTTTTTTCTTCCTGAAAGTTTTCATCTCCATTTTTATCTTTGGCAACAGCTTGCTTTAAACAAATGGGTTCTGAATATCATTCCTCAAGACTAAAGATGGCAGGGAGAGGAAATGCCTCCTTTCCAATGGTTCATTCCTCCAAATCATTTTTTTTTGTTTCTTCCTTATCATCATATGTTGTCCCAGGAATTGACAGAACAAGTTTGTCCTTCCCAAGTGGGAAGGGGGGGTTTATACAATAATGTTCCGAGTGCCAAAGAAAGAAAATTCTTGGAGACCAGTTCTGGATCTTTCTTTTCTAAAACCTGTTTATGATACTGCCCTAATTCAAAATTATGTCACTTCACAACCTGCTACCTTTTCTTCCTCTTTCAAGTTTCTTGTTAACACTAGACTTATAATATGCTTATCATCACATACCTACTCATCCAGACTTCAGATGTTTGTTAAGGTTTTGTATGTTTGAATCACATTATCAGTCATCTACCTTAACCTTTGGATTATCCAGTGTGCCAAGAGTGTTCAAAAAGTGTCTAGCTCCAGTTATAGCTCACTGCAGGCTACAGGGTATCCATAACTTGCTATATTTAGATAACTTGCTTACATTTGTCGAGTCTTTTTCAAAGTGTCAGGATTTTTTCTCTTGGGTGAGAGATCTCTTACACAAGCTGGGATTCCAAGGGATCAATCAAATAACTTTCTTGACTGCCTCACAAAGGATTGTGTTCTGGGATATCAACCATACATTTCAGTTCAAAGAGCATTTATTCCACAGGAAAAAAAGATCTTAATGTAAATCTATTTCTAAGGTTTTCCATTCAGACTTAGGTCACTGGTAGGAAATATCTCAGGATTTTGAGTCTCTTGGCATCTATGACTCTCATGATACCGCCGGCAAGAATCCACATGAGGAAGTTACAGTGACATCTGAAATTTGTTTGGTCCCAGCATCAACACCATTTATCTTTTCAAATCCTAGTGCAGCGGTTATCAGAAGAGAAATCCTTTGGTGGAGATAACAGATATCCTTAAATCCAGGTCTCCCCTTCTCCCTTCCTGCTCCAAAACAGTCAGTCACCACAGACACTTTAGACATTGCTTGGAGCAGTTTCAGGAGTGATAAAAGTAGCAGAGGTGTGTGACACCAAGGACAGATACAGGCACATAAATATTTACAAGAAGTTTGCCCTGGTCAAGGCACTCAACTCTTTAAACCATCTTTGCCCCCCAGAACCTCTCCAAAGCAGTTTCAGACAATACTGCAATTTTGTGTTATATCAACAAGCAAGGGGAAACCAGACTGTAACCCCTTTGCAGACTAGTCGTATTAACTCAGGATATAGCTTCACAGTACAATCTAACTCTGCAGATATCCTACATTCTATCTGAAAAAAAAACTGTGTGACAGACAAGTTGAGCAGGACCAAGGAAGACCATCATGAATGGAAACTAGGTCAGGGAGTCTTCCAACATTGATCCATCTGTGTAGAGTTCCTGAAGTAGACCTTTTGGCCTCCTCTTTGAACACTCAAAGGGCAAGATTTTGTTCTAGGACTCTATACAAGAAGGCCTAGAAGACATGTGCTTTTTTTCTTTTCTTTGGACAGGAAATAGCTAGCATGATTTTCCACCTCTTCCACTAATATCCGGGTTACTTCTGAAGATTCAGAAGGAGTCCAAGATCATTGTGGTGATTCCCTTCTGTTGAAGGCAACTATGTTTCTCCATTCTTTCAGAAATGGCTAGGCAATTACCACAAGCTTCCTCACAGACTGGATCTACTCACACAAGAACAGAGGTGTTGGATTCGCTCAGACATCAATCATTTCCAACTGACTATCAGGATGATGAGGTCTTAATTCTTTTTAGGCACCTGTTTATTGATGACATGCAGCAAGTACTAAAGGAGGCAAAAAGGTTTGCAACTATAAAATCATATATTAGCAAATGGAAAATGTCTTCTAGTTGATGCCATCAATATAACCAGAACCCATTCAGGGCTAGTTGTTCTCTGTTTTTACAATATTTGTATAAGCTACTATCCTATGGCCTTTCTTATTCTTCTATCAAGGTTCATTTATAGGTCATGTCAGCATATCTGTCCATAGATCTTCCTCTTACAAGGCAGTTTCATGTCAAATTGTTCTTGAAAGGGGTTTTGCATAAGAGGCTGACAAGTAAACCAGTGGTCCCTCCTTGGGATGTTTATTTTCTGTTAGAGAAGCACAATTGCTTTATTTGAACCAGTTTATCTGGCTAACTTGAGGTGCTTAACAAGCAAAACAGTTTTATTGATTGCTCTGACTTCTGCAAGAATGGTATCCAAGTTGCAAACTGTTATGGTGAGTCAACCCGACAGGATTTCTTTGAGAACAAATCCTTCTTTTATGCCTAAAGTGGTAGCCAAGTTTAATTTAAGCCAACCCATCCATCTCCCCATATTCTTTATTGAATCTAAATCTGTTAAAACTGAGGGAGAATGGATACTCCATAACTTGGATGTCCACAAAGAACTCAGGTACTATCTTGACAGAATATATCTCTCAGATTTTCAGATAATTTATTTCTTGTGAAGATAAGTAAAAGGGACAACCTGTGCCAAAACAGACTGTTTCCAAATGGTTGTCAAAGGTTATTGCCTTTTATTATATTCACCATATCAGATCTATTCTAAGCAGAGTCAAGGCCTTCTCTACCAGGGCCTTGTCTTCATCTATGCCTTTTTAGAAAGAGTTGGATTCCAGAAATATTCCAGACCCTGCTACTTGGTCCTCTGTACATACTTTTACAAAGCACTGTAAGCTAGCCTCCTTCTCTAGATCCAGATCAAGCTATATTAAGACCATTCTCCAGGGATTCCTGGACTCTTCTCCTTCCACCTCCC
>NC_056732.1:1057794402-1057831902 GCF_019279795.1 Protopterus annectens
ACCATCACAATTAGATTTAAAAGACTTTATAAGATTTTTGATTTCCTTGTTCAAGCTGTGGCGGGAATTTTTCCTCTGCTGAGTCAGTTCCCTCTTGTTTTTAGATATCAGTTTCTTCCTTTTGTTATACAACCTGTTTATACTTTGGGTCCACCAGGGTGGCTTGTTTTTTTGGAAGGACCTAGTTTTAATCTGGTCAGGTACAGCTGAGTCTATTCAGTTGCTTAAGTGTTTATACAGGGCATTTGTGAATACCTCTGCATAGGAGTCATTGTTGACTGTGATTGGTGGGAATGTAAGAATTCTTATACCATCACCTAGCAGGCTGTAGTTGTTTGGCTCCTGTGGTGGTGAAGATTCAGTAGTTACTTTGGATGAGACTGATTTATGGTCCAACCTTACCAGGGAGGGCATAACAGAGGGGTGAGTGCAGTGATGCCCCCATGTTGATGAGTACAATGTCTAGGACATTTGAGCCCCTTGTGGGGTTGCAGACTATCTGGTTCAGATCATTTGTATTGACAAAGTCCTGGAACCTGTGGGTGAGCATGTTAGTGCTCATGTATGTCAACCATTCAATGGACAGATAGTTGAAATCACCCATGACTAAGGTGTGGGGCTGTATGGCAAGTGACTCCAGTAAGTGCATGTGTGGTATGACGGATCCTGGAACCTGACAGGCAGCTGACCATGACCTTCTCCTTGTTCAATCTAGTAAGGGGAACATCTGTGTGTCTCACTATGGAGTCACCTATGACCAAGACATTAGGTTCTGAGGTGTTTTGCCTTAAGGGGTTATTTGCCAAGACACTGGTGTATGTGTTATTTTATGTGTAGTGGTTTATACTTGCATAGCAATGTGTGCAAGTGGTTTACATTTGGGAGGTCTTTGATCTTTTGGTAGGCTTCTAGTGACTCAGCATATGTAGGTTTATGTGTTGTGACCTTGTTTTGTGTGAGATGTGAAGTGTGTTTGCCGACAACCTGTTTGATGTCTGGTTTGTTCTTATGTGAGAGAACTGATTCCAATTCCATAGTGTAATTACATCTCTCAAATAGGGTATTTGCCTGTTTTATGAGTAAGTGGCTGTCAGTATACATGAGGCAATTAGTAAACTGCCTCAGGATGCCCATGTCAATCAGGCTGGCTGGTGAAATGATTGGAAACTGCTCATGCATTATAGCATGTTTTTATTGCATGTACTATTAGGGAAGGAAGTGGAATAGTTTGACCAGTTTTTGTGCCAGGACTAACAAAGGTGCTTGTTCTGTTGAAGGCTATGGATGATAAGTGTGGCAATGCTGCACAGTACACCTGGTGCAGTAGGCAAGGTCTGGAGGGTTCCACTGACTGATGTCTGGGGAAAAATTGAATTTCAGGGTGTTTGCATTGATGCAGGGCAACCGTAACCCCTGTTGTATGGTGCACTGCAACTCGTAAATGTGAGGCTAAAATACAGGTGAAATTAAAACACTTTTAAGTTAATCTACTAATAAAAAAGTACAAAGTGAATCTTCCTCCAGCAATCTCAACAAGGCTGGATCCACACTCTTCTGACACACGTGTGCAGGAGAGCCCTTCTTAATGTAAGATGGTTGGTTTTGTGCTCATGTGTATCGATAACAGGCTAGAGTCAGCTGGTCTGAATCTGGTGTATGCTATCTTAGTATCAGAACAGTGCAAATCAAGTGCAGAGAAATGCAAAAAAAATACTTAGGGCCCTTTTGTGTATTTCCCATCTCAGATAGACCAGGTAAAACACCTACTGCCAGCAGATGAACAATCCCAGTCCTCCTAATGTAAAAGCACAGTAAAGGAGAGCCCGGAGTAAAATGCTAACACAAAGATGCTCATTTAACCAATGATGCTTTACGAAATCTGTTTTACCAGGTAGCTCTGACACATTTCTCAGTAAAACTTCTTTCACTTCTTGTTTCAGTGCATTAGACAATGTTTCTTCTATTTGAAGACCAGGGATAGATCTTCCTGACACCATGCTATTCATATCTATGTCAGCTCCCAGGCTGACTTCAGAAGATTCAGGTTTGTATCTGCTTCTTTTCATGCCACCCTCATCCAGTATCCAATGATATCAATCTTATCTGTATTTCATCCTCCCTCCCTGCAATACAGCCCATCACACAAGAATCATGCACAGCCACTGAAACCTGGTCTGACTACTCTCAACTATTACTAAACCCAACAAGACCAAAGTAATGCTCTTTACACCGAAGTCCTACACTAATAAAATCTCTTAACTTGTATCGTCTTCTCTTCCCAAAACATTCAGCTGAAATAGCCTCGGAAGCGAAGCTATTAGGTACCACTCTAGACTATCAGCTCACATCTGACACACATATTCAATAACAGTGAGAAAAGCCCGTTATAAATTGGATCTCTTTTACAGAGTTTTTGACTTTCCTACTACACACTCGCAGCGTCCTACCTTCTGTCAGTTCTACTGCATGCTTATCTCATCTAAACAAATATTAACATTTCATTAACACAAAAGTCGGAGTTCTGTTATAACAAAATTGCTAAATTTGCTGCAAAAAAGCCATCTTTCCTTAGCCCTCAGAAAACTGCATCAGCTTAAATTCCCAAACTACCTCAGTCATTTCACAGTTAAAATGTGCCTAGTTAAAAGTAATAAAACACTGGACAAATATGTCTGGAAGTTTGGGATTTATCCATTTCATGTTGAAGTCCCTTTGAGTCTATATATATATATATATATATATATATATATATATATATATATATATATATAGGACAGCTGAGACAGTAACGGGGAGGAAAGGAAGGGAAGGGTAGTGAATGCAAGCATACAAACATCCATAAAACAATACAAACACAGATGGATGTGGACACAATAGAAAAGGGATACATGGGCTGTAGAGAGAGAAATGCAGGGCAGAAAATGGTGATGTAGAGGACTGGAAAACATACAAGGAATTGATTGGGTTGTAGTAGGATGCATGTACACTTGGTTGGGGATAGGGTGGGGTATGGGCAACATCTGGGCCAAAGGGGCATTATTGGGACCTAGTCGATAGGTCAGAGTGTTGGATTGTGACTGTGGCCCAGTGGAACTGGGTTGCCATTCAAGTGAATCTGTGATTTGTTTCAGGAGGTGCTGAATCCTGTTTGCCTAGTGGGCCATTGTTATTTTAACCACCGCCTCCACATCTTTTCCAATGCAGGTTGAGGCTCAGTATAAGAATGAACTGAGTTATCTGCTGAGGAAAGATTGGAACCCTCTTGTCTGAGGCACTTACTGCCCTCTCAGCCACCACAACCACAGTCACAGACAGGGCAGAGTCTGAAAGTAGTTAATGTGCCATCATCCCACAGGCAGCATTATGACATGTAGCAGGTAGACAGAATGAGAAGGGTGCCATAAGAAAATATGTCCTACAAATGGTACAATACACAACAGGCCAGTAGATGATATTCAGACTCTACATGCTGTGCAAAAAATAATCTCCTGCGTCCTGCAGCAGAAGACATGGTTCATGTCTTTTTTTGCCTGTGGTAAAAGTGAACTGAACAACATAAGGCATCTCACACCAGTGAAAGTGAGATGCATACAGCAAAAAGTAAAGTTACAGTCCTACATGTAAGCACTTGATAAGAGAAGAATGAAACAGTCCCTAAAGCATCACATCTGGATGGCAGTGTGAATTAACTGACAATATGCATGACTTCCCTAGGGATATATGTGCCACTACTAACACCCACAGCATAAATACAGTCTCCCACCATAGCCCAGATGTTATTTCCTAGAATATGTCAGTATAAACATCCATTTTTAAGAACTATGCCCTGAATGACACTAACAATACATTTTAAAATTACACTATTCACACATTAGTAGTATAAACACTTAGCATACCATCTGGGCCATCCTTGCCTAATTTCTGCTTCCCGTTGATAAAGACGTTAGGGGAGATAACACCACAAGACATCCTATCGCTGCTGCATTTCTTACTGGCTTGGCAGATGCCAATAGCTGCAGTAAGAATATTAGCCAGGTCATACTAAACATTCACCTTTTTAAATGGACCCACCCAATGTCTTACCAGCAGCTCCTGAACCAGCTGTGCAGAAGGAGCAGCATAATTATGCTTTCCTTTCCATGTCAGGCAGGTACTCTCAACAGGACACTAGCATAGGCAGACATCACCATAAATTACCTTGGAAAAGGTCAAAAGTTCATGACAAAGAAAATGGAAGCATGTGATTCATGGTGGAGATATGAATTTTAAATTGTGAGCAGATCAGTGTGTCACTCCAAAGTGCAATGCACATATACATACAAGTAGCATACACAAGCCCACAAGTATGGCACATCAAATTGTGTGATGGAGCCTAGCTACACTTCATGCTACCCTTGTGTTTCAACAAAATATAGTGACCATTTCAATAATACTATACAGCTTGATTTTTATTTTATGGCTTTAGATACTACACTGCTGTTTAATGCTAAACTGTGCACCAAAAGGCAGTACTTTTGGAATTAAGCAAGTAAGAAAAAGCATGGTATTGGCAAAAGAGGATCTGCTTTTAAAACAGAAGACAACCCCAATGAGGTGTAAATCATTCTGCATAATTATGTTAAGATGTCGTGAGCAGTTGTGAGCCCTTTCCTTGAAAATGAGTATAGACAACACTAGTGCTCCTGTAGCATATGGCGGTACCGTGAAGCACAACACAGCTGTGTACAAAGATTTCATGTGCAATGGCACGTTCTATACTGAGTAATGTTTTTGTTCAGGTGATATAAGAATGTCATTTGATCTTGATAAATGTGCAAAAGCAACCTTTAATGCAGAAAACCTGCGGCTGCAAGAAAATTTGGGACAGGAATGTAATATAAAAAAACTTGAGCAAGAGGGAATGTATAAACATTTGGGAATTAAAGTATCAACAATAAAACATGAACAAACTTGAATAAAACTTAGTAAGGAATATTTTAGAAGACTTAAATCTGAAAACAACGTTGACATCTAGGAACAAAGTCCAAGCTATAATTGCTCTTCCTGTCCTAACTTACAGTTTTGGAGTGATTTACTGGCCCCAAAAGGTGTTGACTAGGTTGGACAGGAAAACAAAAAGGATGCTTAATGCCCATCAAATGATTTATAAAAATCAGTGCATACCAAGATTATATATTCCCCTTTCTGAAGGAGGTATGTGCCTGTTTGAAATTGATTACATGTATAGATCTGCACTCATGGGACTGCATATATATATATATATATATATATATATATATATATATATATATATATATATCTGCTGACCTCACAAGATCCAAATGTAGTGAAGCATATCAGCATCAAGTAGGAATGAAAATCAAACCAGAAGTAGATAAAAATCAGAAAACAACTGAATGTGCCAAAAAACAAAAGAAAGATAAGAAGGCAAGAAATGTCAAAAAGCATAAATATTTGTTTGTGTCTTTCGGCTTTTCCTGGTTAGGGGTCACCACAGCGGAACTCTGCTCTGCTAATGATTGGTAGTTGATTATTACGTGCTGAGTTACCAGCCCTGATGCACAACCTTCAATGAAGGTACGCCCATTCACGTATGTCTCCATGCAGAAGACGGTCTAGCTGAGAATCGAACCGGACAGCGTCTTACTGTGAGGCGACAACACTACCGCAGCACCACCACCGCGGGTCAAAAAGCATAAATATAATTGCAAGTATAGAAAACTCTTGGAACTACCCCGTGCTGATCAGGACTGAACACAGGAATGGTTAAGGAGAGGTGAATTGAAACTAAAAGGCAAAAGGTTAATATTGGCAGCCCAAGACAGGGGACTACATACATGTTGGTTTACAAAGTCATTGAACATGTGGGAGAAACAGATAAATGTAAACTTTGTAAAACAGAATTAGACACAGTCGTCCATCTTATTGCTTATTGTGACATACTAATGGCAGAAGGACTGTATACTGAAAGGCATAATAATGTGGCAAGACTGTTGCACTGTGGATTGTGCATTGTGCAAACATTATAATATTGAAGTAGATGAAAAACACTGGAAACATGAGCCACAAAGCATCACAGAAAATTATAAAGTTTGTCACATGGGACCATCCATTACCAACAGTTCAGAAAATAGATGCGAGAAAGCCGGATATAGTAGTCCATGAAAAGAAGACAAAAGTAACACTGATCACTGAAATTGCTACACCCAGTGATTACAGTGCCTTACGTACAGAGAGACATAAAGTTATAAAATACCAAGATTTGCAGGCATTAACAAGGGCAATGTGGAAGAAAGATACCTAGACAGTTCCAGTAATGATAGGAGCAACGGGTCTTATAAAAAAGAATTTACAACCATTCTCAGATATGTTACCAATACATACAACTCCATACGAATTGCAGGAGGAGGCATTTCTGGGCACGTTGTGGGTGCTGCTAAGAGCTCTTCTGGCTGACATCAAAGACTGAAACAATACTAATTTCATGACCTTTAATCATATTTTGACTTAGGAATGGGGTCCATTCCAGTCATGGTATTACAAACCCAAAACTCTTGGAAAAATTTAAAAAAAGCAGTTTTTTTAAGAATCCCTGCCATGATGTGTAACAATGCTAGATGTCTGCAGTTTTTACATTACAAAAATGATAAAAAATAAGCAAAATTGTTTATGGAAGACCAAATTGGTGTTCCCCTTGAGGTATATCTGATTTTCTTTTCGGAGATTTTACCGAAAATAGTTGTGACACATCATGAATCTAGTTAAATTTATTACTTTTGTTTTACTCTTCGTTTACTTGAGCGGCAGTACAAAATAATAGCTGCCCCCTCCCTCAGTGTTATGACAATTGCAGAAACAAATGTATGAAACAATGAGTAAATATAACCCGGTACTCAATCAGTGCATACTGTCTATCACACCATTCCTACGGTAATGGGTATGCTGTAGTGATAGGACAATGACGTTACTAAAAACAGTGCGCTAAAGTATTTAAAAGCAGTACTTCATCGATTTTGCACCCAGAATAATAGCTGTCATCAAACTGCAGTGTAAGAAGTATTACAGCTTAATAAAATACATTAGACAACACTGAGCATACAGAGTTTCAAAATACCTGAATTATCAGTTAATACTCCATTAGTATGTTATAAGTGGGAAGCCTGTTCCATATAATGACTTTCATGCTGTAATACTGTCCAGAATTAAAATAGCTGACACAAAAAATTATATTTCCGCAATAGAAAAAAATAATACTATCTAATTTTACTACTTTAATTTGTCTGTGAAATCTCAGTCATGAGATGGCAAATCACCAACTTCTTCCAGCATCAAAGTGACCAGACAGAGTCATATCCCCTTTAATGGTTATTTCCATCAGTAAAATACAAAAGAAAATATCTACTGCTTGCTCAAAGGTAATATAATTCAGCATGTCAATTTATTAGGTATGACCAGTAACTCTTACTAACTTATTGCAGTCGACTGGCATGAAGTACTGTAACAAACAATGAATCATAATATCCTGGGAAAGAAAAATTGTTAATTAGTGCTTCTCAGGCCAACTTCACAGATTAAAATACCACATCACACCTATACTAATAGTAATTCATCCAAATATTAAACTTGTTTGCTATTTCTATTTTGCTTCATTACTTTTATAATGTTGCAGTGAAACTATTATCTTCAAAATGGAGAATGTACTGATTGCATGCAATTCATAGCTGGCCATTAGGCCTCTCTCTAGATAATATTTGTTAATAACACTGACAGAGAACAGTACAATATTAACCCGATGCATCTGGCTACTTGTACTACTGCCCATCTTACTCTGAACAGTAATGGAATAGCCATAAGAAAGTTCTCTAAATTACAGAGCAAACCAGCACATTACCACTTGGTTGTACAAAGTGATCTTTTGTTAGATATCCATAGGTTCATAGCTATGTACTACGCTATTGGACCTAGGGCCTATATAAGCCTAGCCAAAAAGGTACCCTGGCTTTCGCCACCCAAGAAAATTATTTACCTGTGCCCCTGTCGAGCAGAGCCACAGAAGTGATTGCCGGGGTGAATTTCCTATTTCCCATCCAATCATCAAGATTTTTCTTGAAGAGTGCTAATGAAGAGCTTTGTTTGATATAGATAGGCAGTTTGTTCCAGAGTATGGGAAATCTCTGGGACAGGAATCTATCCCTCCAGCATGTTCTGTTTATTGTGGTGACAAGGTTTAGGTCCCTAGAGTGTGTAGCTCAGAGGGATTGGGATTTTTTAAGTGGAGCATGTCCAACAGCTCTGGGTTTGACATAGCTTTGTATGTTAGGCAGAGATCGCCTCTGAGTAGGTGATATGCGACAGAGTAAAGCTGGAGTTTTATACGACAGTCTGAGTAGGGCATCTGATTGAGGCCAGTAATCCTCTTTGTGAGGTATTTCTGCGGCCTTTCCAGTTGTTGTAGATGTCTTGTGAGGTACATATCAAAAGGGGCATTGTGCTCTATAATGGGTCTAATGAGTGACAAGTAGAGGGGAACAATTACCTCTTTTTTTTCCTGGATGAGAAACCTTTTGTGATGACGTATGCCACCTAGAATGATTTCCTGACTACTGTGGTGATGTGATTATCAAAGGAGAGACTACTGTCCACCTCTGTCCCAAGGTCTCTTATCACACTTTTGGTGTTAATTAGACTACTGCCAATGTGGTAGTTCATGGGTACAGAGTTTTTACCAAAAGGGATGACAATGCACTTTTTGGCATTGAGCTTGAGACCATGGCTTTGACACTAGACATCTGTCTCAGTGAGGCCCTTTTGTAGGATGTCCACATTGTTAGGAGTTTTAATTATGGCTCCTAGTTTGCAGTCATCTGCAAACTTCATTAGCAAAGCACCTTCTGTGTTAGCCTGTACTTCAGAGAAGTAGATACCAAACAGGAGAGGACCCAGGACTGAACCCTGTGGTACTCCACTTCTCACTGGTCTGAAGTCAGGTTTGGAGTCTGCTACTTTCACAGTGTGGGTTCTGTCAGTAAGCCAGTTGGCAACCCATCTTGTGACTTAGGGATTTGTACCTAGTTTAGTGAGTTTATCTATAATTCTAGAGTGAGGGATGGTGCTGAAAGCCTTGGTGAGATCTAGATAGGCTGTGTGAACCACCTTACCCCCATCTACAGCTTTGGTGACTGCTTCAAGGAAGTCTATCAGGTTTAGGAGACATGATCTGTCTTTTACAAACCCTAATTTGGTGAGGTCCAGAGTTTGGAGATTACCAATGTCTTTGTTTATACGTTCCATGATGATACATTCCATGGCCTTGCAGACCAGGTTCATCAGGCTAATGGGGTGGTAGTTCCCGGGGTCTGTACTGGATCCCCCTTTGTGTAGTGGGATAACCATCGCTGTGCACTATTCAGTGGGCACAAAGCCTGAGGTGAGGCTATGATTGAGCATAGTACTTAGGTGGGGTGCCAGTTCTGTAGTTCATGTAGAACGCAGCCTGGGATGTTGTCAGGTCCCATGGATGCTGTGTTCTTGTCATTGAAGAGTGTGTTTTTTACCTGTGCAGCCATGATTACAGGAACTTTGCATTCTTCCGGTATAGAGATGGGCCCTTTAGGGGGTGAGAGGGGATAAAGTTAGCACTGAACCTATCTACCTGGATGTTGGCAATATCAGTTGGTTCTGTATATTTAGTGCCATTGTGCTGTAACTCAGAGCAGATCCGAGTGTTGCCATTGAGATTCTTGACATAGCTATAGAATGCTTTGTGGTTGTCTTTAGAAACAGTGGCAATTTTGTTTTCGTAACTAGCTTTGGAGGATTTTATCAGTAACAGAACAAGACAAAGAAATCATTGGTAAATGACTTAGTTCTGTTATCCAGTTTATATAATTAGTATCGTGAAAACTTTGAAAAATAAAATTAAAGTTCCAAGCAAATAAAAAAATATGAGACAGATAAATTGGCAATTGATATCAAATGTGGCAAAAAGACAATGAAACTGCTGCAGCCTTATTCATTTGCAGTTGCACACTTGCCTGCTTTGCTAATTGAAAGGACAAACATTTCATACTAGAGGTAGTTGTGACCAAAGGTTGCCAAAAATATTTCTACAGAAATAAATCCAATCACAGACAGATGCAATCACATGACCTTAAACTATGACAACTAAGTGAACATGTAAATATACGAGCACCACAAAGATTTGTATTCCTGTGTTAGGATTGTCATTAAGGCATAGCTGCAATAATTACACACAGAGCAGATGCTGAACAGAAGGCTAAAAGGGTCCATGAACAATTTTATTTTTACTATATACGTTGATTTTTCCCCATTTCAAAATAAATATTCACACTTCTGCAGCACTTTCAAATAAATTAATAAGAAAAAATAAAACTGTGAAGAAACACCTTGGAAATAACTCAGTAAATCTGTTTTTATGCACTTGGTGTAATGACAATAAAGGATCTACTCTGCTGTTCCTACTGTTCTGTGTGTGTGTGTGTGTGTGTGCGTGTGCGTGTGTGTGTGTGTGTGTGTGTGTGTGTGTGTGTGTGTGTGTGTGACAAAGAGAATAATATATTATTTTCTGGATTTCTCCAGGTCACACCCTCTTCCATAGTATAACCAAGGAAAAGTGATAAAAAAGTCATTGTAAAAAAATTAAGATTGAGACTGTCTTCCTTTTATTACATGGAAGACAAAAATATTTAAAAAATAATCCTTTAGTGATATATTCAGAGGCTGGCATACTAATCTCTTTACTCTTCTAATTAAAGAATTCTAGAAAAGTAGTTGTTCCTGTGACCCTTGATATATCTATATTTATCTATCTATCTATCTATCTATCTATATATATATATATATATATATATATATATGTGTGTGTGTGTGTGTGTGTGTGTGTGTGTGTGTGTGTGTGTGTGTGTGTGTGTGTGTGTGTGTGCATGTATATCTCCTGATGCTGGAAATTTGGATAAATGCAAGATTGCAAGAAAAAACTAACTAAACTTTGCAGTGTAATTGCAATAGAGCAAATGTACACATTCATTTTTTTTTCTCCTGTATCCATCATTTGGTATCGGAAGTGTCCATTGTCTGTTATTATTATTTTTTTTTCCATCTGCACCTGGGCATTACTTATTTTAATTCATATTGTCTCCAGTCTTTCCAAACAAGCTGTAAGTAAACACTCTATCATAAATCTCAGCGGTTAAAGTCTTCTCAAGGGACTAAAATCCTAAAATGCAAAAAAAAAAAAAACTAAATAGAACTGCAGTTTAGCCAATCTGATACCTGCAATATCAGTTAGCTATCAACACAGCAATGAAAAAAGCATATGACACAATTTAAGTATTAGGAGCACACAGTATCCAAATAAAATCATTGTATTGTTTGTTACTCTGTGCTTGTAAACTGTCTAAATTTTTTATGCAAAAACAAAAATATGTTTTTTTTTCTGCTGAGGTATCCAGGGAAAATGTTATGTCTAGCTAGGTATCCATACAAGATTAACAAATAAATGCAGAAAATAAAATATTTCAGAAATATGTTGAGGTATACCACTGTGGTTAAATCAATCTCTGGTACTAAAATGTTTTGAAACTGGATCACCATATCTTTGTATTCACCTCCAGTCTAAAATAAACCAGTACCAGTAACCGTGTCTGCCTCACTCAAAGTTCCTCTCCCTTTGTGTAGAAATTAATAATGAATCATTTCAGTCAATATGTCACTGTGACACTTGCAGTAAAAGTGGCATTTGACTGATTATTCAAATGTATTCATGGTTTGTTTTCAGTTCCCAGGGACAGAGCTGGTAGCTTATTGCCCCAGGGGAGGTAATCAAGATACTTTACTGTTAAGAATAGAAGCAATTTGGACTTTAATCTTGGGAGCAAACTAATGTAACAGAGCAAATGAAAAGATCAGAAATAGTTTTTCTGACACTATGAAATGTCATCATGTATTGATGAGGACTGCTGTTAATGTGTAAATATGCCGTGCCCACTTTTGTACTTTAGCATGTCATTATTGGCGTTTGACTATTTCATTTCATTTTCTTTTTTAGGTCCACTAATGATTGTCTTTACAAGAAAACTCTCAGAGGGGCTCCATCTCATTAGGTCTGCCACCTCCAGGGTAATTGTAAAAATCTATCGCATGTGTTTGGTTGCCTCCTGACAAAGTCATTTAGTATTGCAGCATATTATTCCTGGGCACTTGCCAGATATTTCACAGCTTTCCTCATTCCACTATTGTTAAGCAGTTATTTTTTTACTTTTATTTAAATGTGTTTAATTTATAACATTATTATAGTCACTATTTTATGAGTCACTTCCTGCTTATAATGTAATCAGCTTGGCCTGTTTAACAGAGCATAATACAAAAGATGAAAAATAGGGGGCATTGTCTTGAAATAGAAAGTCTGATGGGGGTCTCTTTTTATAGATTTTTTTTCAAAGAATATTAGCTTGTTTTATTAGTTATAGCATAAGAGGCAGGGGAACCAGCCTTATAAAGATAAGGAACTTTTAGTGAGCAAAACTGAGCCATAATTATTTGGTCTGTTTTGTACTACTTTATTGCTGAATCACCAATTGGAGGAAAGGGGGAAGGGTAAAATGTATCTGACTATCACAGTGCAACTCCCAAAGAAATAAAGAAAGAAAGAAATGTAACAGCTATTTGTGAAACAGTTGACAAAGTAGAAGTATCCGAATCCCAGCACGTTCAACATCTGATAGTAATGCAGGAATATCAGAACTAATCGGTTACAGGCACTGCAGTGCAGCAGGGGGCAGTGGAGGTGCTGCTCTCCTGAGATGTTACCATTCAGAAATGAAGCTACTCCTACACACACACACACACACACACACACACACACACACACACACACACACACACGTACACATCTTTTGCCTGGGCCAGTGGTATTCCAAGGAAATAATAAAGATTCCATGACACTTAACTGACGAAGAATTGAGATTATGTGACTCACAAACCATATTTATCCTAGTTGATATGATTTTTTTTTCCCCAGTTCATACCTATAATTTGTAATCTACCAGACTGACTAAATATTACAATAATAACAGCGATAATAAAAATCCTGCTCAACAAACTCCTACAAAAATAGCAGCAATAATAATAATAATAATAACTAATGGATCACTAAATCATTGACAACCACTATAAAAAAGAACAGCTATTACTGTGATAAGTTGCTACAGTTTGTGAAAGAGTACAGTGCAAAAATACAGATAACACTAACAGAGGGAGGAAGGAAGGCAAGAGGAAGATGTGCAATACCATAACACAGATTATCAGGACACACTGTGAGGAAGAATGATGCATTGACATTTGTTTGTGAGGACTAGGCAGCAACAGCAGCATTGCTGAGAAGGAAGAAGAGTGTCTGAATACCAAAAGGAAGAACATCAGTGCTAGGAATGCTAGAAGTGGTAAGGCCTAGGTAAAAGATGGCTCATCATACAGGGAGAGGATTAGGCAAAAGGACAGGGAAAGGGTCAGGGCAGAGAAAGTGACAGGGATGGAGACAAGGACAGGAATAGGGAAAGGGACAGAGATAGGGACAGGAACAGGGATAGAGTCAGGGAAAGGGACAGCAACAGGGAAAGGTACAAAGGCATTGAAAAGGACAGAGAAGCACCTCAGCTTGATACCCACAAAGTAGTACAGTAGTAGCAGGCAGTACAAAAAGCAGAGGCCAACACTTTAGATTGTATAACTTCAAACACAATACAAGCATAGAATGCAATGGCAACAACTCTTTACATACAATAAGGATCACAGTCAGGTTATGTGCCCTATAGCATATCCCCTGAAAAAGCATCATAGCAAAATGAAGACTGAAGTCTACAGCATTGAAGGCATTTGTACTGGACAGGTAGTTACATGTCTTGTAAGGTGCTTTAACTCAGAAGAGAGAAAGAGTGTAACAGACTAAGAGCATCCATAACTAGGAAGAATATATCATCTGATATCGTTAATCCTTGTTCATTCCTTACGCATGGGTATAGGTTCCGACCTCGGAACCAAGCCGGCCATTTTTCAAGCTCGCGTCAGCTTCAAACTCTCGAGCTAAACTCTTACTCACAATCCCCCTCTCCCTGTTACCTCAGATTTCATTTGTCATGTTGCCATTCGGTCATGTCAAGCTGCTTCTCCTGAGCTAAGTACAGTTATTTGTTGTATAATAGTCTTTTATATTACTTTTCTGTCAGAAAAGTTTCTATTTCGTTGTCTCTTACCCTATCGCATCTAGCGACCATATTTTCTTGAGGTTTTCTTTTCTTTTCTCTACTTTTTTACCACGAGGTATTTCTCCCCTTACCATCGTTGGTAATCTTTCCTTTTTGTCATACCTTCGGGTATTCTTTTGTACCATTGCTGGTACCCTTATCTACTATCTATTTTTACTATCATGGCAGATAAAAAAGGTAGTCCGGGGTTTAAACGGTGTTCTGATTGTGGACACAAACTACCTACATCTGATGCACACTCTTTGTGCGTTTATTGTTTGGGGGCATCCCACTTATCTGTTGACCCACCCTGTACTATCTGTGAAAACTTTTCAAATAGAACTTTGTTGGAAAGGAAAAACAAGTTGTTGTTGAAGGGACTTCTTAAATCTCCCTTTTCAGAGGCTATTTCTGGGTCAGAGGCCTCAACCACTCCTAGAGCCCATAAGAAAATCTTGGATGTTCTTACCAAGGCTAAATCTTTGCCTTCGTCCCCGGCTGGGGACTCCCACCAACCAAAACCTAAAAAGGCTAGATTTTCAGCCCCAGAGCTCACTCAGTCAGCCCCAGTGCTTTCGGTGCCTAGACGTTCGGCACCGAGGCCTTCGGCTCCATTAGTGATCTCAGCTCCGTCTTCTCCTGCAGCCTTCTCTATATCGGCACCAAGGGGTCCTCGGTTCAGGCTGTTACCACTGTATCGGCACCAACCGCTCAGTCAGCGCAGACCTTGACCACGTCAGTTCCGACATCTTACTCGGAACTGATGCCTTTATTGTTGACTCATTTTGTTGGTTCCAGCTTCAGTACTGACAACCATTTCAGCACTGATCCCTGTATCGGTGCAGACTGTGACCACAGCACCGATGATTTTGTTGGTGCAGACACCCATAGTCCTGTCTCTCTTGGTACCATTGTTCTTGGTGTGGACTGGTGAGATGGGCACCAAGTTTGCCTTTTCTGTGGACAGACCTGTTTCTCCCTCAGTCTCCATGAGGTCCACTAGAAGCCTGTCTGAACATGATGTGTTGCGTCTTGTGGATCAGGTGCTCTTGGCCAGAGGTATCCCACCCCCCAGGAACTATCCTTCCTTGGGAGGTGATCACCCATCTCCAGACGCCTTCTTATTTTCCTCCTTCATTGACTTTGAAGTCCCCTTCATTGCCTTTGAAGTTCATGGATATAGCACAGTCTTCCCCTTCTGTGGTTCCCTTTATGGATCTCACTAAGGAACTGCAGTTGCCTTCGTGGCAGGAAAGTTTTGCTATGACTCAGGATGTCAGTTGTGACACACATAGTTTGCTGCTCCACAGCCATCCAGGGACTCTGGGTTGGCAGGATTAGCCACTTAAGGGAGGGGTGACCCCTGTCCTGGACATTCACTCCTCTTCAGGTGGACCAGCCTTCCAACTAATGGAGAAGGCTTTCACTGCTGCTGGTGATACTGGACTGTCTATCCCTCCGCCCTCCTCTGGTACACTGGTTTCACAAGTTGCACCGAGCGGACACAGGATGCAAGGGCCTCAGGACATATTCCCACAGGAAAACCCTTTTCTGCTGTCTTCCCCAGCTTCTCCTTCTGAGGAAGTCCACCAGACAAGTTTGTGTAAGAGGAAGCACATGGACTCCACAGAGGAGTCCCTCACTGAAGACACAGATTTTGATGAAGGGGAAGGATCCCCTCGGTCACCCTCTGAGGTATCCTTTGGTGATATCCTTGAAATCCTGAAACAGAGAGGTGACTGGCAGTCCTCTAATCTGACCTCTGAGGAATCTGTGTTCCTGCAGGCTTTTCGTGCCCGGCCCCCTACCTCCTGGGTTACTCCACCTGCTGATGAACTTGTCCGGCTTATCATGCAGCATGCTTGGAAGGCTCCTGACACCATCAAAGCTATTCCCTGGAGGCCAGATAAGATTTTGTCCCCTCCTGCTACGGATCCACATTGATCAAAAGGTCTTCCTGTGGATGCTTTGGTGGTGGCAGCCTCAACAAAAAAGGATCTGGCAGAAGAAGAAAGCCAGACTGTCCATCTGTCTAACAAAGAGTCCCAGGCACTGGACAGGATAGAGAAGCGCACCTTTGCTTCAGTGACCTTTACTATCAGGTCCCTGAATTATATGGCACACTTTACCAGGCTTCAAAGGGATCTGATTTCTCAGCTCTCTGAAACCTTGGCTGGTGCCATGTCTGATGAGGTCCGTGACAAAGTGGCCTCTTAGCTGGCCACCATTGAGTCAATATCTAACTCCTCTATGTGACTGATATCTCACGCATCAGAAGGAGCATCTAGAACAGTGGGTTCAGCTGCGGTCTTGAGATGACATGCCTGGATGTGCTTGTGCAATTTCACGGAACCCTTTAAGGCTTCCTTTCTTAACACTCCCATTGAGGCCTCTTCGTTGTTTGGACCCAAAGTTCAAAGCACACTGGCCAGATGTGAACAGGATGGTAAGACCCTTTCTGCCATAGGTGTCCATTATTCTTCCCCTCAACGTGCTTTATCCCGAAACCAAAAGAGTAGTAAGATATGGTTCAAGAAATCTCAGTGTACTTTCCATGACACACAGGCCAAGTTCTCCCCTAGAGGCAGAGGGGGAAACTCACAGGGAAGATACTTCTTGAGGGGCAGAAGGGGTCTGTGTAACCAGGGTTCTAGGGACTCTTTCCCTGGCCAACCCTACCAGTGCTCCTGAAGAGCGGCCCAACTCCTTTCCTCTGGAGGTGGTTGGGGGTCGTTTCTCCTTGTACCCTTCTGCCTGGCTAACCATCACCACCGATTCTTGGGTACAAAGGATTATAACCAGAGGTTATCATATCCCCTTTGATATTTCTCCTGTCCCTTCAAAAAACCTTCCCAACATTCCACCCAGTCAAAAGGAAGAAGCAGCACTAAAGATAGAAAAGCTACTAAGAAAGAGAGTCATCCAAATAGTCCCTCCAGACCAGATAGGATCCAGATTCTACTCGAGGCTATTTTTGGTGCCAAAGAAAACCGGGAACTGGAGATCAATTTTGGATCTCAGTGTATTGAACAAGTTTGTGAGAGTACAAAAATTCTGGATGATCACAATATAGTCTATCCTCCTGCTTTTGGAAAAAGATGATTGGATGTGCTCAATAGATCTTCAAGATGCGTACTACCACATAAAAGTGGACAGGCCATCAAGAAGATTTCTGTGCTTCCGTGCAAGAGCCAGTCACTACCAGTTCAGAGTACTGCCCTTCGGACTCTCTACAGCCCCAAAAGTGTTCACAAAGTGCATGGCAGTTGTCACAGCTCACTTGCAACTTCAAGGATTCCAGGTGTTTCCATACCTAGACGACTGGCTCATTTCTGCCCCCACCAGACATCTACTGGAAGAAGCCCTGGCATACTCTCTCCCCGCTGCACAAAGGCTAGGCATAACCATAAACTGGCAAAAATCAAATCTCACCCCATCTCAGTCAACAGAATTCATAGGGGTTATCTTGGACACAAAGAACTGCAGAGCTGCCAATCCAGAGCACAGAATTTTAAAGATAAAGCAACAACTGATTCCAATCCTTTCAAGGGAAAAATCCACGGCTCACTCGGTTCTACAGCTGTTGGGTTCCATGGCAGCCTCCACCACCATTGACTCCCTGGCCAGGTTTCACATGAGGCTTCTACAATGGCTACTGCTCACCCAATGGTATCCCTTTCAGCATCCTCTTTCAGCCATGATTTGTGTAACCCACAGGTGCAAACAGGATTTAAATTGGTGGATGACACACAATCTGTCACAATGGTCTCGCCCCTTCTCCCCCCAGTAAACCAAGGCCACAGTGACCATGGATGTCTCCCTGATTTGGTGGGGGAGGCTATGTCAGGGACAGACAGTCCAAGGCACTTTGTCCAAACTGGAGGCCCAGCTGCATATAAATGTTCTAGAGCTGAGGGTGATGCTTCTGGCATTGCAAGTATTCCATCCCCTCCTGCCTTCTGGGACAATTGCAATTCAATCAGACAACATGGTGGTGGTCCAGTATATCAACAAGCAAGGTGGAACCAAATCTTACCCCTATGTCGAGAGGCCATGAGGATATGGCAATGGGCAATGGCTAACAACTATTTTCTTCTAGCAACGCACATTCCCGGGAGTTCCAATGTGATAGCAGACAGACTCAGCAGGTGCATTCTTCAACCTCACGAGTGGTCCCTGAATCCCTTGATAGTGGCGGAGATCTTCCACCACTGGGGCCATCCTTGCTGCAACCTCTTTGCATCCCCGACCAACTACAAATGCAACAACTACTTTGCCCTGATTCCCCCTCTGGGAAAGTCACCCAGGGATGCTCTAGTCCAGGATTGGCCCTCGGGTCTTCTTTATGCATTCCCACCCTTTCACCTCATTCCTCAGTTTCTAAAGAAAGCCCGTCGGTTGAAGAGCAAGGTGATCCTCATAGCACCATATTGGCCTCGACAGATTTCATAGGTTCTCTGAAGGATATCTGTGTCCGATGTTTTCACTACACATGGCCAGTTTGCAGTCAGTCATCTGCAACTTTGTCAGCCATAGTCCCTCCTATGTTTGCCTATTTCTCTGAGAAGTAGATGAACAACAACGGGGGGGGACTGATGCTCCTGTGACACCACCCAGTGACCAGCTTGGAGTCTGACATGGCGCCAGCAACCTAACCCTGTGGGTTCTGTCCTTTAGCCAGTTGCAACCCATCTTGTGATATGGATTTTTATCATGTAACAGCTTTCTCCTCTTATTGTAAAGTTTGTTTATGGCCAGGGTCCACCAGACTGGGTTTCCACTGGGGTGGGGGCCTTGAAGGACACCCAGTCTTGAGTAGTGTGAAGTTTTGCTTAGAGAAGTGCTTCACTGTGGTTTTTTTTTTTTGGTGGGGGGGTCGAATGTGGATTTCCAGTGAGATAAGTTTGTTCCCCTTCCTTTGACCTCACCTACTAGATCGACCATGGATTCTCCATCCAACCCTGGAGTTGATCTCACATCCACAGAACCTGATTCTTCCCATCTTGAACAGCCTGAAGCTCACCGCTTGGCTACTCCAATTCCCTTGATCACCAGGCAGAATGATCTTTCTTTATCAGTACGTGACATTCTCATTGCATCTCATAAGTCTTCCACTCGAATTACTTATCAGAGCAAGTGGAAAATATTTACCTGTTGCTGAAAGATAAACAAGTAGATCCCTTCTCAGCACCAGTGTCAATAATACTAGACTATCTGGCTGACCTTTTCTAATCAGGACTATCGGCCTCTACCATTAGAGTTCATTTGGCTGCAATTTCTAATTTTCATGAAGGTGTCCAAGATTCCTCTCTTATGTCCCACAAATTGTGCAAGACCTACATAAAAGGTGTGAATCATCTGAAGCCACCTTTTAGAGAACCTATTAAACCATGGGATTTATCATTAGTTCTACAAGCTCTGACAATGCCACCCTTCAAACCAGCCTCTTCTTGCAACCTCAAGCATTTGGCATGGAAAATCTTGTTTTTGGTCGCCATTACTTCTGCCAGATGTATTTTGGAGCTTCAAGATTTATGTATGAAGAGTCCATACTTGATTTTTCATAGAGATAGAGTGTCTCTGAGAACTGATCCATCCTTTCTGCCAAAAGTAATCTCTGAAATGTCCAGTAATCAAACAATTGAATTGCCAGTTTTCTTTCCCAATCATTCGAACAGAGGAGAGTATTGCCTACATACCCTAGATATCCACAGGCAAATCCATTTTTACTTAAACAGGACTAGGTCCTTTTGTAAATCTGACCAGTTATTTTTGGCCTTTTCTGGACCTAGATTAGGATCTGCTGTTGCTAAGGTCACATTAGCTAGATGGTTGAAGGAATGTGCGACCTTCATTTATACACAACATAATATCTTGGTGCCTACTACCATGAAAGCTCATTCAACAAGGTCGGTGGCAACTTCTGCTGCCTTCCATGCCAGAGCTTCTTTACATGACATCTGTGCAGCTGCAACTTGGGCTACGCCTCATACCTTCATCAATCATTACAAATTGGATTTGGCCTCCAGGGGAAGAGCATCTTTCGGTTCTATGGTGCTCAGGAATGTCCTTCCATGAGAGCCTCCCAGAAATAGAGGTAGCTGGGGACTCTGTCCCATGCATAAGGAATGAACGAGGATTAACAATATCAGATAAAGAAGTTATGTCTTACCATAACATTCCATCTGTATTGTTGATCCTCGTTCAGTTATTATGACCCTCCCTCCTTCCCCCTTCTGTGGTTTCTAGTGGATCTCACTATCCGGTTCTCTTAGGTTATTTGACCAGAGGTAGCGTCTACCTTCTTTTGGCTTGCAAACTCAATCTGAGGTAACAGGGAGAGGGGGATTGTGGAAAAGAGTTTAGCTCGAGAATTTGAAGCTGACACGAGCTTGGAAAATGGCCGGCTTGGTTCCGAGGTCGGAACCAATACCCATCCATAATGACTGAATGAGGATCAACAATACAGATGGAACGTTATGGTAAGAAATAACTTCTTTATACCATGTAGCTGCAGCATGTCTGAAGACTGGGGTTTGTTTAGTAAGACAAGGGGTAATGGTGTTGGAAGAATTAGGGAGATGAAGGAGGCTGTGGCTGTTGCTAAATTTTATGTGGTAGATTTGCCATAGTAAAGCCAAATCTCAAATAACATAACCAGTTCTGTCTTCTTTCAACATATGAGTTGAAGGCCTCCCCCAAGTAGCACAACACACTTTCAGCACAGAAATCTATACCAACAGCCAGTTTTCCTTGTAATACTGCAGCTAGAGATGAAAATAAATTTAGTAAAAGCTATACACAAAAAATGAGCTTTAAAATGAACAGAGACAACCTGCCATGTCTAGGAATTAGATGCAACTGGTTGTCCTAGTGAGTGTATATAAAGACTCAACAACCTGCTTACAAATTAAGGTAAATATTTATATCTGGGGAGTCACAACAGAGTTGATGGAATAAAGTAACTTTGTTTTCCCTGCTGGGCGGGAATATTCACAATCCCTGGGAACTGAGATTTGGTGTAGGGACTGTGATGTTATGAGATAGTGCCATCTGTGCCACAGAGAGTAGGGCAGTACAGACATACATATGCCAGCATAGCTAGCTGGAGTTTTGTAAAGAATTTTATGTTATTTGACAATCACACTGATTTCTACAGATGTTTGAATTAAAAATATATTTGTAAAGTTACTTGTGTTAAAAATGCATCAACAGTAGGTCCTGCTGGACAGAAAGTATGTATGCATGTATCTTAGATTATATTGTTGTAATTGATTAAATGTGCATGTTTATCAGAGAACCCTGGAAGGGTGGAAAGTTTGAAATTGTGTTATAGCTTTCAGATGCTGTCACAGATCTTAACAAAACTATGTGTGTATTGTACCACAGTCAGGTGACCAAAGGTGATGTCATCCTCCAACCAGCATCTGGTTTCTTTGCAACTCTCGCAGCAGCACTTTGGAACTTGACAGGAAACATTTCTGACAGGATATATATCTCACACATCCACACAAAGAGAGACATCATCTGACTTTTGCTATGGTAAGACACTCAGCACACATCAGCTTGCCTTGCTTTTTAGTAAGTACTCAGGGAACAGTAATTATTAAGTTATTCAGGGACATTTAGTGATAGTATTGTTTTCTGCATCTGTGAGAAGCTATCTAACTGTATTATTTTTTATATCTCTGCAGCTGAACCTCTGTTGTTTATTGTACTCAGTATTCTCATGTTTATTGTTTTATTATTTATCATTAAATATTTTAATACCCTTCATTGTGGCTGGTCCTTTAGAGAATAGTGTTGACATCTTGAGAGTACTTTTGCTTGTTTTAGTGACACTGTGGCTGCTACTGAAAGCCTTGCTGCTTTGGTCACACACTATCATTTGTATTAGCATTAATTTTACACAGTGCAATTGGGTACCCTTTGTAAGAACCTTAGGGTAGCTGACTGGTAGTAGTGTGATTACTTCAGAGTCTGGGTAGAAAGAGGCATAGCTAGTAAACCTGCACCAGCTTTTTCCAGGTGTGTGCGTGTGTGTGTGTGTGTGTGTGTGTGTGTGTGTGTGTGTGTGTGTGTGTGTGTGTGTGTGAAACTCAAATATCCAAGTGTGTGTCAGCTACTGGGAACAGAGATACAGAACTCCAAAATGGTCAGTGTGGAGAAAATGGAATAGTCCAGTGTGTGAAACTCAAATACCCAAGTGTGTGTGCACCAAAATAGAGAACACATGACATAAGCTGTATCTGTTACTTTAGATGGTATACTTCTGCCGTACTATCAAACAAAGATTGAACATGTCCTTTTTTAAGCCTTATTGCTCTTGTTGATCCATCTACAAGCACATATTGTTAGAGAATGTTTACTATTGCTGAGGCATTAAGCAACGAGAGGAGGACATGTCCTTCCACAAAGGATATGAACACACTGATATTTTGCAAATCAGCATACCACTTTTCAAAAAACATACTTTCTGCAGTTTATAATGCATTGTAAAAAGGTGCCACACTCCACTTTAAATAATGATGATGATGATGATGATGATAATGTAGATGGATTCTGATGTAAGAGCTATTAGTCTTTCTTAAAACTATTAACTTTCTCCAAAGAGTTTTGTTACTTACAATAACACAACCTGAATGTAAAGCTTAACGATTGTTTGTCTCATCTTGGTAATTAAAATAAGTTCCTTTAAGGAGTAGGCCAAGGGCAACATTAACATACTTTAAGAAATGTCTGAGTAACCAGTCCATATAGTAGAAACCTGAGAACTGAAGAGAGATATAATGCTGAAATACAGAGAAATACAGGAAAACAGAAGTAGGTAGTATTTAGGGTGGCAGACACAAATTAAAAAGAGGGGAATATTTGAACAAAAGACAGAAAGAGAAAACAGAATAGTCCAGAAGCAAAATAAAAGAATATTTAGATTCAGTCAATGAATTTAGAAGTGTGTCAGAAAATAAGAGTACTTTGAAAATACATACAGAAGATAAAAAAAGTACTTACTACAGAGGCTCAAATGACATGAAGTGGAAAGGAGTATATCAAACATAGAACAGCCTCAGACAAATTCTTTATATAAAAACTCTAAGGAAATATTAAAAATGTTTAAGGAATTCTGTAAGATATTCTTAAGCTGTGCAAAACAGAAAATGAGATGTCAGAGAAGAAACAGAAAAAAATACCTGAATAAATTAAACTTACCTAGAATATAGACTAAATGGATCATGAAGCTTTCAGCTACAATGAAGGAAGAAGAAATTAAACATCAGCTGTAAAACCAGCAATCAGGAAAATCACTGGAAGAAAACAGAATGGAAGAAAAACAATTGATTATAGGTTCATAGGCAAATACTAAGCTTGCTGCCCTTGCAGGCTATTTTAAGCCTAGCTAAGTTACTTTCAAGGGTGAGAATCAAACCTTGTACCTTGTATCTGTGAGGTAAACCCTTTGATAATAATGCCAGCTACCAATACCCTTATACTTTAGAGATGACCTCACCCCACTGATCCTTACTTAGAAAGAATCAGGAGATAAATTTGTTATTCAACAAGGGGATATGCTAATATATCAAGATCTATAAACAACATTATGACTGGGCAGGAGGATAAGTAATACAGTGAATGGGACTTGTGTTTGCAAAATGTATTGACAAGAGCCTTGAATAGATGAACAGATGTTAAAAGAATGCTAAGCAGCACCTACAAAATTTTGTAAGTAGAGAGAAATATGCTCAAAGAAGACAATGTGAAACTAGGAGAAAATAATTTGGGTAGATTTAAGCTAAGACAAATGGACTCTTTACAGGGCAGACCAGTGTGGTATTCACAGTGATTGGGATAAATTTGACCAAGCCACTCAGGCACTTTCCCTACTGTTCTTTTTTTAGTAACTGCAGTGGAATCTTCTATATCCACCTCAGCTACCACCAACTGAAGCAGATGAGACCTTGGTTTAACAACTGATCCAAAAGAGTGCAGAACCAATTATATATTTCATAGCAGTGACAGCACTGGAAAATTAATCCAAGAATAGAAAACAAAACATTCTGATCCTCCAACACTAAACGCAAGTATGTTACCTGCTAAGCTACTGACACAACCTCTACCTGCTGAGCCACTGACACAACCTCTACCTGCTGAGCCACTGGAACAACCTCTACTTGCTAAGCCACTGACATAGGCTCTACCTGCTGAGGCACTGATACAAACTCTACCTGCTGAGCCACTGACACAACCTCTACCTACTGAGCCACTGGCACAACCTCTACCTGCTGAGCCAATGGCACAACATCTACCTACTGAGTCACTGAAACAATCTCTACCTGCTGAGCCACTGACACAACCTCTACTTGCTGAGCCACTGACACAAACTCTACCTGCTGAGCCACTGACACAACCTCTACTTGCTGAGCCACTGACACAACCTCTATTTGCTGAGCCACTGACACAATCTCTACCCGCTGAGCCACTGGCACAACCTCTACCTTTACCTCGCTTCTTATTATTTTTAGTACTTTTAAATTGATGGTGAATTGAATATAACCTAAAATAGAAGCAACTAGTTTGGGAGACATGTATGTATTTATATAGGTTCATAAGTAGGTACTAGACTATCTGCCTGAGGGCATTTATAAGCCTAGTCAGAGTGTGTTGGCTTTCACCGCCCCATTGATTAATTAACTGAGCCTCTGTCAAGCAGAGCCAATGAAGTGATCCCAGGGGTGTACTTTCTGTTACCCATCCACTCGTCAAGGCTTCTCTTGAAGAGTGTTAGTGAGGGGCTCTGCCTAATGTAGTTAGGAATTTTGTTCCAAAGCATGGGGAGTCTCTGTGACAGGAATCTATCCCTCCAGCATGTTCTATTTATTGTTGTGGTGAGGTTTAGCTCACTAGAGCGCATGGCTTGCAGTGACTTGGATTTCTTTAGGTGGAGCATGTCCATCAATTCTAAGTTGGAAATGGCTTTGTAAGTCAGGCAGAGATCACCTCTGAGTAAGCGATATGCCACTGAGTACAGCCAGAGTTTTTTCAGTCGGGCTGCATAGGACATATGTTTGAGGCCAGTAATCCTCTTGGTGAGGTGCTTTTGTGGTCTTTCAAGCTGTTGGAAGTGTCTTGTGAGGTACATCCCAAATGGGGCATTGTACTCTATGATGGGTCTGATGAGTGACGAGTAGAGGGGCACTATAACCTGTTTATTTCTAGATGCAAACCCCTTAGTAATTAGATGGGCCACATAGAAGGATTTCCTAACTACTTTGGCAATATGATTGTCAAAGGAGAGATTACTATCTACCTGGGACCCCAGATCTCTTATTACCTCTTCTGTATTAAGGGGGCTGCCACCTATGTGATAATTCGTGGGTGTTTTGTTTTTCCCAAATGGGATGACTATGCATTTTTTGGCATTTAGCTTGAGGCCATGACTTTGATACCAGGTGTCTGTCTCAGTAAGGCCTTTTTGGAGGATGTCCGTGTCAGCCGGAGAGTCAGTTATGGCTCCCAGTTTGCAGTCATCGGCAAATTTGGTTAGCCATAGTCCTCCTGTGTTTGCCTGTACTTCTGAGAAATATATGCTGAACAGTAGGGGTCCCAGAACTGAGCTTTGCGGGGCACCACTTGTGGTTTAGAGTCAGACCTGGAGCCCGCTATTCTTACCGTGTGAGTTCTGTCTGTAAGCCAGTTGGCAACCCATCTTCGACGTAGGGGTTTATGTTCAGGCTGGTGAGTTTTTCTATAATACCCGAGTGAGGAATGGTGTTGAATGCCTTGGCGAGATCAAGGTAGGCTGTGTGAACCACCTTTCCCTCATCTATGGCCCTGGTAACTATCTCGAAGAAGTCAACCAGGTTTAGTAGGCATGATCTGCCCTTAACAAAGCTGAACTGGATCGGGTCAAGTGTTTGGAGGGTCCCAATGTCTTTGTTAATGAGTTCCATGATGATGCGCTCCATAGCCTTGCAGACCAGGCTAGTCAGGCTTATGGGGCAATAGTTGCCAGGGTCAATTGTGGCTCCTCCTTTGTGGAGTGGAATAACCATTGCTGTGTGCCATTCTATGGGCACATAGCCTGTGGAGAGGCTGAGGTTGAACAGCGTGTTTAGGTGGGGGATTACTTCGTTCTGTAGTTTGTGGAAGACGCAGCCTGGGAAACCATCTGACCCCATTGATGCTGCGTTTTTGGCTTTTGAAAGGGCTGTTTTCACCTGTGCTTCTGTGATTTCTGGGACACTATACTTTTCCGGTATTGTTGTGGGACCTTTTGAAGGTGAGAGGGAGGTGAAGTTTGCACTGAATCTATCTGCCAGTATGTTGGCAATATCGGTAGGTTCAGTATATTTTATGCTATTTTGCACTATCTCAGGGCATATCTGCGAGTTGCCACTTAGATTTTTGACATAGCTAAAGAAGGCTTTGTGGTTATATTTCAAGTCCTTGGCTATTTTTCTTTCGAAGTTAGCCTTGGATGATTTTATGAGGGACCTTAGTTTCTTACTGATACTGATCAGGGATGTCTTTCCTTCTCGGGATTTGCTTTTTTTCTGAACTAGTTTCCTCCTTTTGTTGTATAACCTGTTTATGGCAGGGATCCACCAGACCGGTTTCCTTCTCTTAGGGGAGTGAGTCTTGGTTTTGCTAGGGATGGCACGATCCATGCATTCTTGTAGGTGCTCATAGAGTGCAATTGTAAAGGATTCTGCATCTTCTAACAAAATACTGATTCATACTTCCCTATCTAAGAACTCAGCAGGTGACTCCACATTTTCAAACTCAGTTGGGAAAACATGGAATCAACTACCCCAAGACATCACTACTCAAACCTCAATTCCACTATTTAAAACTAAACTTAAACTCTTCTTTTCCAACCATTGGCTTTGCTCTTGTAATAACCCTGACTAACTTTTGTATGTCCCTGCTATGGGATTTTTTTTTTCTCATATCTAACTCTCTACATTACTCTCTACAAAACTGTTTCTATTACGTCATTTCTAATAAAGGTGCTAAATCGCTACTTTTCAACTTCTTATAAAGATGTAATAGAGTATCTAGGTACTCTACCTGTATTTTTATACTGTACTTTTTTCTATATAATAGAGAAACTATATACTTTACCTCATATTGTACTCAAATGCTTTTAATTCTATCAGAAAGTTTAAAGTACATGTTTGTAGATTTTATTTGTATATGCTGATATATTATGATAAAGTTTTTTGTTTAGTCTTACTATAGTAGTATTGTAGAGGAGCCCGGCCTCCACTGAAAATGGACATGTATCCAGTTGGACTAGCCCGGTTAACAAATGTAAAATAAAATAAAATAATAAATAAATAAAATAAAATCTTGGGCAATGTTATCCTTTAGCGTGGGAGCTGTGAAACTTATCACCTCTGACTTAAGTAAGGTGAAGTTTGCTTTAGAAAAGTTTTTCACTGTGGTTTCCATGGTTGGGAGTGGTGGTCGGGTGTGGACATCCAGGGTGATTAGTTTATGGTCTGATCTAACCAGTGATGGGTTGACCTCCGGTACGGAGCACCTGTCGCCCCATGTTGGTGATGACCAGGTCCAATATGTTATCGTCTCTGGTAGGGGAGTTTACTAGCTGATCCAGGGCATTTGAGTTGATAAATTCCAGGAAGCACTGAGCCTGGGAGTTTGTACTCAAGTAGTTTTCCCAGTTAATGGTAGGGTAATTTAAATCTCCCAAGATCAGGGTGTTCGGTAGGACCTTCATGTTTTCCAGTGTCTCCAGAAAGGCAGAGTGGTGGTCCTGGGTCATAGAGGGTGATCTGTTGCAGGCCACAATTTGCATTGCAGATTTGCCCGATGTTAGTTGCACATGGATGATCTCAGAGGTATCATGCTGCACCACTAACCTGGAGGTGTGGGTATCCTTGATGAATATGGATACACCCCCTCCTTTTGTGTTTCGGTCCATGTTCTGTGGCCGAAATGTGTGGTATGAGTTGTAACCCAGTAGTGCTGGAGTGCTCTCTGGAGTCTTGAACCAGGTTTCAGTTACTGCACAGATGTCGACGTTCTCCATACTTAGGAGTGCTTCGAGCGCATGCATTTTAAGATTTAAACTCCTGGCGTTGAGTAGCATAACCCTCAGTTTTTTACTTGTGCTGTTTACAGTGGTGGGGTTTGAATTTTGAGCCTTGCCTAAAAAAGGCACTATGGGGGCAGCAAGAGCCTTGGCCAGTATTCGAAAGCCAAGGGGTGACAGGTGCAAGCTGTCTCTTGCGAAGCAACATGGCTTGTCGAGCATGTCATCCCAGGCTGACAGACACTGAATCCCCTTTGAATGACACCAGAAGCTTAGCCAATTGTTGAAATTGATCATTTTATATTTATAATAAGGTATCATTTTTGGTGAGGGCAGGATGCTACTCAGGGTCAGGGTCATACCCGCCTGGGCTACATGATCAGAGAGCTCTTCCATGTCTCTTTTCATGTAGTCCAGGAAGGTACAGCTCAGGTCGTTCACACCAACATGAACAATGACAGAGTCATATTTGTACTTGTTCTGGAGTGACCTGAGTGCTTGTGTTATGTGGTGGATTCTGGCTCCCGACAGGCAGCTAACAGTAACCTTCTTCTTGTCCAGCCTAGTGAGTGGGGCGTCTGTGTGCCTGACTATTGAGTCACCTATTACTAGTGTGTTAGGTATGTTATTTCGCCTTAAGGGCTGTGATTGTGCGGCACATTGATTTTGTGTTTTATGTGTTGTCTGGTTTGTGATGGGAGGTGCAGGTTTTGTGGGTGTCTGCTTTGGAGCTCTCTGATGCTTTTGCAGGTTTTTATTTAGAGCCTCCAAGTATGATTTTGTGTATTTATGTGTATCTTTTGCCAGTGCTGGTTTAGTAGGTCTATATATAGATATAGATATATATATATATATATATATATATATATATATATATATATGGGTCAGCACACGACCCGGGACGCCACGAAAAAAAGCCCCAGCGGATGACCGGTAAAGTAGAGAACCGAGTCGGACTCGGTAAGTGCGCGAGGGTGAGAGGGATTTAGTGCGACTGTGGGAAGCGTATTAGGGTGAGGACTGTGGGCTTAGGGGGGGGTTGAGGGGGGGGGTGTGCAGGTAGGTTAGGGTTAGGGTTAGGGGTGGGGGGCCTTGGGGGGTGTAGGTAGGTGAGTTAGGGTTAGGGGTAGAGGTGAGTGTAGGTTAGGGGTGGGGGTTAGGGGTGGGGGTTGAGTTGGTTAGGATGCAGGTAGTGTACGTGGTGGTGGACCTGGACCTTAGGGTTAGGGTTGGGTAGTAGGATAGTGGATATGTGTGTGTAGTGTACCGTGTTGTTTACGTGTGTGTTGGTGTATGGTTTTCAGTGTTTTGCCATCTGAAGGTGAACCATATATATATATATGTTGTGTGTGTGTGTGTGTGTGTGTGTGTGTGTGTGTGTGTGTGTGTGTGTGTGTGTGTGTGTATGATGTATATATATATATATATATATATATATATATATATATATATATATATATATATATTCTTTGTGAAAGATAAGAAATGAGCAAATGTTTGACTATTGAAATGCAAATGACTAAACAAAGTTTTTTAAAGTTATTGAGATAACAACATGAATAACATAGCCTTTTATGATGAATTTTACAAATTTCAGATGCTGACCTAAAATTCATGAAAAAGATATCAGCTACCAAAAAATATATCAAAAGTAAGAAGTCAGATCTTGACATCACAGTGCCCCCTGTTAAAATATTAGGTTTGTTTAACATTGATAGGTTGAAAGTAGAAATCTGGAGCATATTCGTTTCATGATGCAAACTTTGAAATGTTTTGGTTAACCACTAAAACAGTATGCACTTGAAATTGTTTTATTAAAGTTTTAAACATATATGAAATCACCAGATAATTATATTATATTACTAATACAGAATTTTCCATATTTTACACCCAGTTGCATACAAGGCATGGCTGGTTGTATAGGGATAAAGGGAATGGAAAAGTTTAGGAATTTAAAATAAAAATAGCAATGGAAACATGGACATTTCAGGAATCACAAGATCAGAGAGCAGTTAATTTGCTGCAAGACAGATTAATTTATTTAAGGAACCAAATGTAGTTTGAAATGGGAGGTATAAATAATATATAAAACAGAAATAATGTGGTAAAATATTAATGTTGACTATTTCAACCTTAGAAATTAGAGAAAATATTAAAGTTTTCCATCTTGCTAAATCTTGCTAAATTACTGACAAAGCTGAACAAATATTATCAGTGTATAATTGAAAATGTAATCCCCAAGCAGTTCATTGAGCTAAATAGTTCAACCCCCAAACTGATCAAATGGATTGCTGTGGAACTGGTTATCAAACAGAAAAAAATTGGAATGTCTTGTTAATATTAAGAAAATAATTTGAGTAACTAAAAATATGTTAATAGCAGATAATATTTTTGTAATATGATTTTGAATGTATTGAAACTAAAGTCACAAGCAAAAGCTGTAAATGAATAAGTTATGCCATAAAGGATAGGAAAATGAAGAGAAAAGGATGATAAAATATGATGAAGGCATTGATATATGCATTAAACAAATAAGAGGAAGAGCATTGTCATGCCTAGTACCAATTCTGATTGGAACTGAATGTGAAAAGATACAATTTAAATAGATGTCTGTTGAAAGATTAGAATAAGTAATGGATACTGAGTTGCCAAATCATTCAGGAAATTGAGTTTCTGTAACACATTGAATAGAAATTTAAAATTAACATGGCCAAAGCTTTTAGCATCATCTATAGCCAACAAAAAAGATTTGTGATGAATGCCCTTCATTAAAAAGAGAGAATCTAATGTGTTAATCTGAGCTGAAGACTGTCCATAAATAAACAAATAAATAAAAACAACTGATATGGAGATACTGGAGATGCTCAAACCAATTTTTACTCTGGTTGTTACAATGCAAGTACAATATTCAAGTCTAGACCAATCACTGTTGTAGCATGATGGTAACAATTTGGGTTTGAGAGATCCAGATTCAATTTACAAAGAAAAATATGTTTTGACAGATTGAGATTATTTATTTATTTATTATATATTGCATTTGTTTATCGGGAAAGTACACTATACCTAAAAGAGCCCATTTTCAGTGGAGCCCTGGGGAGAAAAGCTCCAAGATTAACATGTGAATAAAGATAAAATCATTAAACAAAAATTTGACTAGCTTTTAGATAAAGGTTTTATAAGACTAACATGTGAAACAAAGAGATTTGGGTGCCTTATAAGGTGTGATTGGCCCAATACTATCCATTACTTTCTATAAACAATATGGATCATTCAATAAGACAGAATGCTTAACAGATAGAGAATTAAATGAAAAATAATCCTGGAAAGTAGTATTGACAAAGTTATATGCTTAAAAAATCCAAAAGGCTTTTAAAAATAGCATTATTATAATGTATTACTCTGTCACCAATCCTTAAAGCTTCAGTCTTAGTAGGTTGTTTATGTATTTAAGTTATCAATAACAATAATTTGAATAGCATTTGAGCTCATTCAGAAAACCTGACTGCTTACCTGGCTTCACCCCACAAAAAATATGAAGCCAATTCTGCACTTAATTTTGATTTTAATTCTTTTAGTTTTTTGCCCTACACTGACTGTCTCAAAAAACTCCAGCTTTACTCTGTAGCATATCATCTACTCCAAGGAGATCTCTGCCTAACATATAAAGCTATGTTAAACCCAGAGCAGTTGGACATGCTACACCTAAAGAAATCCCAATCCCTCTGAGCTACATGCTCTAGGGACCTAAACCTTGTCACCACAATAAACAGGACATGCTGGAGGGATAGATTCCTCCCAGAGACTCCCCATACTCTGAAACAAGCTACCCATCTATGTCAAGCAAAGTTCCTCATTAGCACTCTTCAAGAAAAATCTTGATGAGTGGATGAGAAATAGGAAATACACCCCGGGGATCACTTCTGTGGCGCTGCTCGACAGGGCCACAGGAAATTAACTTTCTTGGGTGGCGTAAGCCAGGGGAAACTTGTTGGGTGGGCTTACTTAGGCCCTGGGCTGATAGCCTAGTACCTACTTATGAACCTATGAACAATTATTCAAGCATAGCAATAGCTATGGAACCCTTTGTGATAGACAGCATGACTTCCATAATGTCTTTAGAACTAAAAATGCCATACTCTCAGTCACCAATGTCATCTATAACAACATGAATGACGGCCTTGTTATAACTGGTGTCTTCATAGATATGACTAGAGCATTCAAAACTGTCGATTGCTTCTTACTACTTAATAAGATCTCTAAATTAAACTTCAGAAGCGATGTCATAAATTGGTTCCATAATTATATAAATGACAGAACATTATTTATTTATTAACATTTGATTACCAGAAAATCCATTTGGGTAGAAGTCTATTTTCAGTGGAGGTCTGGTGGGAAAAGCTCCAAATTATTACAAAACCTTTTGAGAACAATAATTTTACAATCTTCATAAATAAAACAAAAACATCTGCAGTTCAAATAATTATAACATATTAGTGAGAATATAAAAACATTAGTTAAGAATCAATACAAGTTATATGACAACTATTTAATATTTAGAGATATTTTAGACAGTTTGTAGATAAATTAAAGGTCCATTGGTCTAATACAAACAGGAATTGCAACATGAGGTGAGGGAAAAACAGGCTTATGGTATATTTAGAGAGAAAGTCTGGCAAGAGAATCTGACAGAAGTAAATGAAGAAGGGAGACTAAGGAGGCATAAGGAATGAAAAAGTACTTGTTCACATTTAGGGGTATAGTTTATCCTGGTTTTGAACATGAGCAAACCCAGATTTTAGCTAAATACCAATAATACACTGTCAACCTAATCAGTTCTAAAAAGTGATGTACCACAGGGTTCTGGTCTTGGCCCTATGCTTTACTCACTTTTGCTAAATGATGTCTGCTTTGGCATTTACGTCTTAAATTTTATTCTATATGCAAAAGACATCCTCCTTCTGGAATCCAATCAAACTTACAAGACCCTCCAATCTAACCTCTAATCTAACTTTTTACAATTTTGCAGTTGGATAACATTGAACAACCTACTTACTAACAACCAAAAAACAACCTTATGATTTTTGCAACAAAACCAAAATTAATATCAGTCTCACCATTCACACATATAGATTCCAAAAAATAACATTCCCTATGTCACAGAACAGATATATCTGGGACTGATTCTAGACTCATGCCTAAACTTTTATGCACACTAGGGTTACCACCTGTCCCACTTTGCAAGGGACAGTCCCACTCTGGGCAGTTGTGTCCTGCAAAAAAATTGTAAAAATAGCAAATGTCCTGAGATTTTAGGAAAAAATTATTTCCTATATTTTGTGTAATAGTTGCATAAAATAGTTATGCTGTACCTGAAACACCTAAACGTTATAAGAAATAGAATGTTGCTGTTGTTGTTTGTCTTTCGGCTTAAGCAACTAAAATGCTACAAGAATAAGCTTTTATTTAGGCAAAAAAGTGAAGTTCTGTAGTTTGTACTGGCTGTGGGTATGTTTTGGCCTCCAAAATCTGACGTTTGTGCCAAAAATGTCCCACTTTGGGCATTTGAAAAGGTGGCAACCCTAATACACACTCCAACAAAAATTACTAATGAAGTACACTCACACCAATCTGTTCTCACACACAGCCAGGACAACCATTGCTGGAAACATGCTACTACCAACAATCAGGTACAGCTTACCCATATTATGTTTTCTATTGTCTAATAATACCAACATACTACAGGCTATTGAAAGTGGAATTTGTGAATTTGTTACATTAGCACATGCCAGACATCACTGTGATGTATTTAAGTCTATCAGATGGCTCTCTATAACTCATAGATCTAGGCTTTTACCTGTTAGCCATACAAGAATAAGCCTACACATGCGTGAATGGGTGTGCCTTCACTGAAGGTTGGGCATCGGGCTGGCAACTCAGCACCATAAAAATCGACTGCCAATCATTAGCGGATCAGAGTTCTGCTGTGACGACCCCTAACTGGGAAAAGCCAAAAAGACAAACAAACATTAAGAAAAAACAACAAGGAAAGCCTCTAGTCAGTTGGATCCCATTATAAGACAATCATTGGAGAAAGAACATTCTCCAGACTCAGTCCTGCTTTTTGGAATAAATTACAAATAGACTATCAGCATTCAAACTTATGCTAAGGAAGCACCTTCAGAAAGATAACACTTGGACCTGTTTTAGTGACACTGCATAATAATCCACAATCACACCTTATCAACTATATCTAAAAACATGTAAGATCATCTATTAAAACAGAATTTCATGTAAATAATATAAATAATCAAAAGTTTTGTAAAATAAGTCACTGTTGTTTTCTGTGTTTACCACTATGTTTACAATATTGTGATATACTGTACTACAACACCTGTAACCTATTTCTGCTTTGATTATACTGCATTATTTGTAGTTCTGTCTGCTGTTTGAGCCCAGGTCACAACTGAAAAGAGTCAGTAGACGATTTCACCAACTTAGTTAACATATAACAAATAAATAAATAAATACCTGCTGTTACACTAGCGGTTAGGCATTTTATGAACAAATCTGTCTTGCAAAATATGGATCTCCTAGTTCATAGCAATAGTAGCATTAGACTTACTGAACTTTTTATAAGGGGAATTTAATACCTCCAATGTTTCAAGATGGAAACTTCAGTATGGTGCAATAAATGCTATACTATAATAAACCTTGGTTGAAGTGAGTTACAATAAGAAGATAAAACTTATAATACCTGTTAGGCAGAACTTGTATAAATAAACGTTTAGGACATGAGGCTATATTGATGGATCAACTAAGAATAATCTCAAGCAATATTGAAACTAATCTGGACCCACCTCAGACCTAACCTATCTCACCTGTGTCCAAAAATGTCTCATACCAACAAAATTCAAATTAATAACCCAGGTTAACTATGTACATAATTTAGAAAGTACCCACTGTCCAATGAATCGCTACAGAAGGCACAAACTGAAATAACATCTCTGCTCTGTTCCCCTAAACAACATGATTAACACATAAAGTTCACAGGAAAGATAAAACATGATATGAGTGTAATGATACCAAGATCAGATATGAGGATAGAACTATAAGGGGAAAGATCTGGCTAAGAAAATTCCAACATTATAGTCAGCCCATATACAGATGTAGAAATGGTGCATTCCTCTTTAAGATCATTCTGTGACAAACGTATGTGTATCAAACTGAGATATTAACACATGTGGAAACATTTAACACAAAGACCTGACATGTTGATGTGCAGTAGAATGGAGAACTGAAGAACTACAAGTATAACAGATGTCATCATATAACAGAAGAGTTACAAACAGCTCCACTAGCATATACAATAGGAACTAAAATAAAATAGCCAGCAGTAACATCTATCCAGGGTTTCATTATTATAATAGAAAATTAACTAAAGCATAACATGTGGATGTTAATTTGGTTTTATAATTATTGCTGCACCTAAAATAGAATTGTTTATAAATGCAAACTTTTAGCGTGGCCCTGTAGCAAAAGAGAAAAACACTGAAAAGCTATATGTTTATAACAAAAAGTACAATATCTAGAGTCTAGAGCTGCAAACGAAATTTTGGCTGAATATGCTAATGAAGATTAGAGTAGACAAAGGAAAAGCAGCCTGAACCTACAGGTGAATGGGGAGAGAGATGAGAAAGAGCACAAAGTATCATAGCCACCTGTCCAGTGAAAATTATCACTGCTACAAAGAAAGAATATAGCATAAATGTAGGCTTTCAGCACAGTCCTGTACATTAACACAAAAGCTGTAATGTTATACAAAAAAATTAAAATATCCAGAATCCAGACCAGCAAAATGAGCTAAAATATTTAGTAGGAAAATGAAGATATACTGCAGTCACCATCTCCACACTGTAACAGTAACCTATTTTAGATACACACAATCTGCCACTCTGTGCCATCCACACATTTTACATTATGCAATTTTTATGTCTCTAGTCCTTGAAGAGATCAAAAGAAAGAAGCAGCCCCACAAGACCAGACTGGAGCATCTAAGGGAGCACTGTGTTGAGTATACATACTTTCTTAAAAATGTCTGGCTTTTAATAGTAACAGTATAGGGGATATAAAAAAACATATAGCTTTCATACACCAGTTCCATATCTTATCAGTAATGACATAAGCCAAAGGCAGCAGTATGACTGTGCAGTGTTAGAAGTGTGTTTCCACATGCCTCTTGCTATATAGGTGAACAAGTGGGTCATGATATTAATTCTGTGCTATTACTTGTGAAGGTGCCTGTGGGTTCATTCACCCCACCAAAAACACAAAGTCACGGGAGCACAGAAATGATGTAATACCTTTTATTGGACCAACATAGGTTTTGCAATTACTCATGCTTTCTAGCTGGCATAAGTTGTTCATCAGGGGTTATTAAGCTAAATAGATTTCATCACATATTTCCAATTAGATAAAAAATAAATCTCAAAAAAATGCTAGTGTTAAAATAAATGCAACTCAAACTATAGAGACACTGTGTGTGTGTGTGTGTGTGTGTGTGTGTGTGTGTGTGTGTGTGTGTGTGTGTGTGTGTGTGTGTGTGTGTGTGTGTGTGTGTGTGTAGAGAGAGAGACTGAAACTGTAGAACAGGGTTACAACATGCTATAAAAATTAACGTTTGGCATGTTACATTAGAGTTAGTGTTCATATGATAGAGAATGCAACACTCAGAGATATGTTCTAACATTTAATGAGACAATAAATCTGATAACAAGAGATTATTGGAGTCTACATTTTAGCTCTTGTGTTTTATTCATGACAAGAGAATAGTTACTTTCACATAAGGCAACATTCTGGTCAGACCAGTAGTATCGTAAACTTAACAGACAGTAAGGCTTTGATGTTTAGACAGTTTTAACAGTATAGCAAAACTTTATCTAATTCTGATGTTCTTCAGAACCTTAGGCCGGCGTAACAACATAATTTTCTTCTCTCTCTCTCTCTCTCCCTCCCTCTCTTCTTCATTCTGTCTTTCTCTCAGTTGCTAAACCACAGTCTGTCTAGTATATTAACTGCATACAACATCCATACATTTAAGGTTCATAAGTGAAAACTAAGCCAGCTGCCCTGAAGGGCCATTTTAAGTCTAGCCAATAAATGTGGTCAAAATCAAACCCTGTACCT